>NC_081774.1:4690462-4930039 GCF_963082965.1 Carassius carassius | reverse complement strand
TTACTCTGACCTTGCTAAAACAACAAACACTGGAAAGAACAAGATATTTCTGATGACACAAAGAGCAAACAAAGTAAATGTGTTTAGAAAACTAAAAACATAAAGTGAAGTAAATGAGTTGGAGCCATGGAATAAACTGATTCTGAATGCACCGTTACCATACATACTGCAAAACAGTATTAAAAGTGTTCCTTCAACTGGAGCTACTTTAATATTCCAGGGACTGGTTTTTGTTTGATTTTATTTCACATCAAGAGGTTTTTTTTATTTTTTACTTTTCATCATGTATTATTTATGTTTGATAATTATTAAATGCCTTTATGCATAGATATTTTATTATTGACACTTTAACCAATTTCTAACTATGAAAAGCCAATTAAAATATATATTATGATGTACAAAACTGTGATAATCTAAACAAACTGTGAAATAAATGTTCAAAAGTTTTAAGGAAGTAATACTTAACACTAAAGATGTATAATGTAAAGATTTGTATTTTAAATAAATGTTTATTATTTGTTACATAATTATTTCGTTCCCACAAAAATATTAAGCAGCACAAATGTTTTCGACATTAACAAATGTTTCTTTTGCACCAAATCAGCATATTAGAATGATTTCTAAATGATCTGGAGCAAGGAATAATAAAAGCTTTGTCATCATATATAAATACATTACATTTGAAAATGTAATGCAATTTTATTTAGAAAGTATAAAGTACTAACTATGAAAATAGCCTTTTTCAACAGAAACAAAAGAGTTTTTGTAACCAATTTAATATTTTCTTTTAATATTAAACATGATTTGATCACACATACTTAGTGGCAGAAATGTTCATGGTATTTCATGTATGCACACTGTTGGAAGGAGCTGAATTTTTGCATTGCGTGTAATTCTTCACAGATTTTCTGAGCACGCTAAGAGTAGCATTTAGCGTCAGCATTATCATAGCAGCCTGTCAGAGAAAGACAGCAAGGCAGCTTACAAAAGAAGTTAGCCAACTCAGCATGCCAACTCAGTGTGTAATTGCCATGTTTGCTTTGCTATCATATCTAAAAATATGCTAGGAAGTCTTCCTTCTCACTTAACAAAAGATATGAGAATTAGAAGTAGCAACCCACATTCTATCATGTGTCAACATATTAACCTCATGCTCATCCCTCTTCCAATAACTACACAGTAATAAGCAGTTTCTTTACATCTTTTCTTTTCTAGTAAAACTACTGCATATAAAAGGAAGAAAAAAAAATATATTCTCTGAAAACAAGCTTGCAGTTTAACGGAGCTGAAAGTAGTATCTTACTGTTCCTTTACAAAGTCACACTCTTTCTCGCTGATTGATAAAATAAAATAAAATTGTGCTGAGTGGGGCGGGGCCGAGAGCCGTGGGAATGGGGCGAGGCCGGTGGAGTGATTGAGAAATGAGCGACACCTGCTCGACCCACCGGTCTCGAGTCCCACGGAGGAGATGGAAGGATATAAAACAGGAGCGACGACAGTGAAGGACGAGAGAGGACCAGGCCTGGGTTTTAGTTTGGGTTTTGATTTTGTTTGTGCGTGGCAATCGGCCGTGAGGGGCTGCTGCTCTGTTTTGTGTTTATTTTGATTATTAAACTGTAATTTGATTGTCCGCCGGTTCCCGCCTCCTTCTTCCCGATGATTATGAAGTTTTTATTGTTACAAAAATAAAATAAAATAAAATCTTACTGGAAAATTTATCAAAAATGATTACAGCTAATACATGGCTAAAATATTAACTAATTAATTAAAATACAATACAATGAATTACAATTTAAATAAAAAACAAAGATAAGATTAAATAAGATTAAATAATCTTACTAGAAAGTAAGACATAGAAAATTGTCAGATTTCTGCTAATAAATGGATAAAAGACCTCAAAAAAGTGTCCTAATTCCTTTAACGAAGCGTTAGTTTTCTTTAGTTTTCAAAACCTAGATATTTAATGCATGAGCACCGGCGTACCGGGGTCAGAGGGGCAGGATGTAAAGAGCGGTTGGAATAGGGATCCCTGCTTGTTAAAATTCAGACAGTTTCAATAAGCTGAAGCAGCGCATTCATAGTCTCTATTCATACTAGCGCCGCTGTTGCCTTCAGCATTTGCAGCAGATGACTTTGAAGTCGTCAGGGAATTGTGGCCTGTCGACAGCCGCGCCGATATCAGCCAATACCCTCAAAGGGCAGCGGCAAACATGTTAGAGATACCACAATACAGCATGACCTCTGCTTCATCTCGCTCTCTTATTCCACCTCCCTACTTGGTGTCTTTTCTTCCAAAAATAGTCAGTCTGCTAAGAACATACACCCAAAGACAGCTCATAACTCATGCATTCAACCAGTGGGTCAAAGTTTGCTTGGTTAGTATGGTTAGTGTGGTAGATACCACTACACACCCTGCATTGAACACCATAGATTCAGGCCAACATTTACTGTAGCATCCTATCGGACAGGAACAGTATGTTATACAGATCTGAACAGCCTTTTGCATCAGGAGCATGCAAATGTTAGATAAAAATGCTATATAGATAGTCAGCTCACTAGAGTTTGAACAAGAGCGGTGTTGTTGCAGACATGCAGTGATGGTCCTGGTTTTCACACGACACAGACTGTAACAGACTAAGCATCCATTAGCTGTGTTTCCTTCCCTTTCTCTCCTGTGGAAAATGACTTCAGGCCAGAGTAGAAGCGTTGACGGTGACAGATCACACACTCTCCTGCTGTTACCATGTGTGTGTCTGTCCCATAAAGCATTATCTCCGGATGAGATAGGAAAGACACATAGCAGATCCCTGTTTTAAAGGGCGAACAGAGGAGAGAGAGGGAGGCAGAGAGAGAGTCCGAATGAGAGGAGAGAACATTTAGAATCAGAGACTAGCAGACAGCAGCCCTCTCTGTGTGTTCAATGCAGACCTGATAACAACACCTGCTCTCAAACCTCCTCGTTATATACACTGCCAGAAAGGAATATATAAGGGATAATGTATAGACAGGCCATCATTATCGCAAAAAATTTAAATAAATAAAAAATAATATTAATAATGCAAAAGGTGATCCCATTGTGAAGCAGATTAGTAAATAAATACAGATATAACACATATGGACATTCAATTTTCTTATTTTTCTTATCTCACTTCTAGCTTATAGCTTAAAGCTTTCTCTAAGAAAACGAATGTGACATTGATCTAGAGGTAATGTTTTCGCTTTGAATATTTGAAGTTATGGGGGTTTTTTTTGGAATTCACTGTAGAAAGTGATTCACTGATAGAAAAGCAATAGATTGCAGTGCAAAAAACACTGCCACTGTCACTTTCCAGCAACAATAACCACAGCAAGCAAAATATATTTTTTTTTAAATCACAAATTCCAGTTACTGTAAATATCTTAATAAAAAAATAAAACACACCTCTGCCATGAGTCATTTATATAGTTTCCTCTGCTGTTACACTGCAAAATATTTTTTGTGCATTTTCACTGTTAAAATATTGAATGCATAATTAATATTTAAATATATTTTGTCTAGACTGAAGATTTATTAAGCATAAGGAAGTTAAAAAAAGGAGAACAAAAGGCAGGTACAGTAAGACAAGATACAGGAAAACAAGGCTAAAGGGTCTATTTAATTTATTGCATTTATTGCATTTAGCATTTTATAGAAATGTAATATAATGGATTATCTAAAATAATTCCAAACCTGTTTGACTGAAAGTGGAACCATAATATTTAAAATTTAATATTCTTTAAAATATATTATTTTGTGTTCCACAGAAGAAATAAACAATATATATTTTGGGGTGGACTGTCCCTCTAAGAATTTTTTTTATGTAACATTTACATGTTATTTTATTCCAGTTTTACTTAAATTTATTTCAAGAAACTGGGATTTACTGGTTTAGTTAACAGTAACAACGCTGGTCCCTTATGTGCAAAAAACGACTTCAACTGTTCCTGAAACTGGGGTTCGTCCCTGCAGTGGAAAAGCAGCGATGCTTGTCTAAAGCTTGAAAAAAGCTTAAAAATGCCTGAAAATAGAGAGACTTGTCTATAGTCCCACAATCACTATTACTTAAAGTTCATTGCACTTAACAGCACAAAACGAATGAGAAAGAGGGAAACTGTGAAAGTAAGAAATTTAAAATAAAAAATCAAAACAGAGTACAAAAACATACAAAAGGTGAGTTAAAACAGCGAAAAGGGAAAGCGCGTGGAACGTGAGGATGTGAAGTGAACAGTGAGAGACAGGAAATGAGAATCCCTCTGATATGAGATGTAGTTTGTCTCCCCTGAGAGGCTGTTTCCCAGGTTGTTAGGAAGAGGAAATAGGCCAGGAGAGATGAAGCGCACACACACGCACCACATTTTCCCCCCAAACACAACATTTTATTCAAACACTCCTATTTATCTGAGCCACCTTCAGACAGATGTGTTTTGGCTGCACTGTGGCAATCTGATGTTAAAACACATGACGTTGACACACATTTGAATATGACAGTACCTCACAGCGAATGCCCGGGAGGAAGAAGAAAAGAAGGCACTCCATCACACACGCTCACACACACCAGTACTCAATACGAACGTCACATCTTCTGTTCAGCAAGATGTCGTGGTTGTATCTGGCAGGAGGAGACTGAACACGGCAGGAAGCATCTGGAGTATGTGAGCATCTTCAGAGTGTGTGTTTGAATAGTTTTGGGGATCTTTGACAGCAGGGGGCCGGTGGGTGCCACGTTATAATGTCTAAATAATGAGCTCACTGACATTATTCTGGCAAGATGAAGTCATCAGAGTGTGTGCGTGTGCGAGTCTATGTTCATCTATGCACTTCCTGTTGTTCATCTTCTAAAGCTCAAGTTTTGCATTAGATATGGCAACTTTGAAGTGATTCTGGTCTCCCTCCATCTCCAGTTAAGTAGGCCTGAAACATCCCTTTATCTCTTGCCCTCCAGACACCGTATGGCAATGGATTCATGCAGAGCAGACTCATAAATAGCTTCGGAGTGGAGATGGGGTTTGCAGAAGTTTGACAGGGTGTGTAGACAATAGCTGAGGGTCTGAATAAAGCATGATTTTGCAGCCTCGGCTCGTTATTTTATCAGTGAAGACACATCAGCATCAGCTCTCGCTGTCAGGCAAGAGGCTTCTCGAACGCTTCAGTCTGCCTCATCAGCTCGCTGGCTGGAGGGCGTGCCGTTTGGAGAAACTGTGCAAAGCGATAATGGATTTCGGTCGCTATGTTGCTGTTGTTGACCTATTCAAATATTCGGTCATGTGGCAAATGCGAGAGACAGAATAACAAAAAATAGGGAGAGAAGTGGAGAGAGAATAATGGAGAGGAAACTGAATGATTGAGTGTGTGAAAGGCCACTACAAACGTACCTGTAAAGGAGAATATTTTACTGGGGAATTCAGGGATTGCTCTGAGGTGCTATGAGAAAGAACTTTTACTTCCTGCAGACATTCGAATAATGAAACCTGATTTAATTATTGAAAACACTCACACACAAAGTATGGAAAGAATGATAAAAAGAAAGACAGGCAGATAGAAAGGCAGATGGATAAACAGAACAACAGAATGTTAGGAAATGTATCGATTTAAGATAAACAATAAAACGATAAAGCTAAAGAATGATAGATAGATAGATAGATAGATAGATAGATAGATAGATAGATAGATAGATAGATAGATAGATAGATAGATAGATAGATAGATAGATAGATAGATAGATAGATAGATAGATAGATAGATAGATAGATAGATAGATGGATGAAACAAAGTGATGGAACAATAGAATAGAATAGAATAGAATAGAATAGAATAGAATAGAATAGAATAGAATAGAATAGAATATTCTTCAGTTCTGAATCTGGATTCTGACTGTTTAATCAACCAGCTTTACCAGCATAACTATACTAGACCAATGTGGAAATTCAAGCTTTCTTTATAGTCTTTTCAGTAGAACAAATAAATGATAAGGATTAAACAATTAGATGTCAAACACAGCACACAGAGCAGTGTGAGCAAACCAGCAGGCACAGTGCCTCTCCCAGAAGGCAGCGGGTTTGGCTGGATTACTTCGAGCCAAGGCCGCCAGGTTTAAATTTCACAGTGAGAGACAAGCTGGAGTTCCAACCTCCGGCAGAACATGTTTCAAATACAGAACAGTGTGCAAATCCTCTCCTGGACCAAAGTCGGGCCAGAACCACCCAAGGCAGCCCAGTCACCCAGCACGAAGTCAGGAACACTGCCACAACCTGCAGCGACCATCTCTCTTTTGCTCTCCCTGCAGACGTGTGTTAGAATAGTGGCTGGCATGCAGAATTTATGCTATGCTACAAAGACAAGTGTGGAGCTCTCTGAGACTGATCCTCCAGCCTTGTTGCTAACAGCTCAGATCCTCAAAAACAAGACCATAACCTTGCTTTGCACTGCTTAGCTAACAAGCTAATTATCTGACCTGCCAAATAATGTACTTGCTAGTTTGAGGCAACAACAACTATGGACATAATACTGATGAAAACAAGCCAGACTCAATGGAAAACATGTCTGTGGGGACATTTATGAAAAAAAAAAATAATAATAATAAAATATAAGACTGCTTCTTGCACTGTATCGCATGTGAAAGTAACACACCACCTACACTAAACTTTTTCCTAAACCTAAACAATGGTTTTAATATGAAGCAACTGTGAGGTAAAAATGCATTTGCTGAAACATTTTACAAACATTTTAGTTTGCTTCTATAAGTCTTTGAGTTGTTTTATTCGTGACATGGTTTCACAGGAAACATACCCGGACATTGGGCATCGCAAGTTCAATGCTGTACCAGGGGAGCTAATGAGCAAGTTTACTAAAACAGAAAAGCCATACATACGGAGCTGATTATGTGATGTAAATGGCAATATATTAGTTTACAAATCATGCTTGTAACAATGTTTGAAGTACGGGAACGGCGGGAACCAGCAGACATTTAAATAAAACTTTGATAATAAAATAAACACAAAAGAGCAGAAAAAGTACCAAAACACAAAATAAAACCCAGACCTATTCCTCTCTCATCTTGCACTGCTGTCACTCCTCCTTTTATCCCTCCGGAGCTCTTCCGTGGGACTCGAGACCGGTGAATGGCTTAGGTGACGCTCATTATCACTTTCACTCCACCAGCCTCTCTCCATTCCAATGGCTCTCGGCCCCGCCCCACTCGTCACAATGTCCTATAGTAAAAGCATTAAGAGATAATATTGTGTAAGGAAAAATAAATCTAAAACATAAATAATAAACAAAGGGATGAAAGTAGTTAAAGTTTTTTTGCCACTAGTGTTCATTTCAGCTGGAATCTACAGTGAACTGTATGAATAGATGCGATTTTGGAGTTAAAATGGAGGTAAAGGCATGTTCCTTTTCAGGAACTCGAGCTGCGTCGAAACGCTTTTGGGGAACGTCCCTGACGAGACCGACTCTGAATATCGTGTGCAATCAGTCCATCGGAAAGGCGTGACGTCACGGGCGGGGTGACGTAGCGACCAGGAAGCTATAAAAGCACGTGCCGTGCAGCTGGCTTCAGCTTCGAATCTGTCAGCAAGCACTCTGTGTGTGCATGTCAAAAGTCTGTCCTGTTGGTCCTATTTATTGTTGTCTGTCCCTTAGCTTAAAAAAGATCGCTAAAACAGCTCAATATGCCTAAGCAGAAGCAAAAGACCAAACATTTGAAGGGCGATTCCAAGCCACGTTACAGATTGTGTGTTCCTCCCTGCCCTCGCTACATTACGAGCGGGGATACACACAGGCTGTGCGTGGCTTGCCTGGGATCGAAGCACGCTGAGTCGGCTCTCGAGGGGGCCGACTGCCCGCATTGCGAACGTTTGCCAATGCGGACGCTTCGATCCCGGAGGGCTCTCTTCGAGGAGGGAGCCTTCACCAGCGTTCCTCGCGGTGCTGGCCCCGCTTCTGCCGAGGCAGAGCAGCTGCTGCACTCGTGGGGTTCGCAGGTGGATCTGTCAGAAGGAATGGAGACGGGCCAGTCCTTATCTCCTTCCTCATCTGCCAGATCCGGCGCCCAAACCCTGGGTTCGGAAGCACGCTCGTCGGTTTCTTCCCCCCAGGGTGAGGGATCAGCTCTTCACCTCTCGTCCTCCGAGGAGGTCGATGTGGAGACTGTTGCTGGGGATTCGCCACCCCTGTCGCCCCAGTATGAGGAGCTTTTGGAGGTGGTCACGCGTGCAGTAGATAAATTAAAAATCGACTGGCCTGCTGAGAAACAGACTGAGCCGCAGAGAAGCAAATTAGACGAACGCTTTCTGCGGCCGAAGCACCCACCTCCACGTCGGAGCCTTCCGTATTTTCCCGATCTCCATGATGAGTTATCGAGATCGTGGAATCACCCGTATTCGACCCGCCTCTTTGGCCCTGATTCACTATATTATGAAGGCAATGTGATGGGGCTGGGAGAGCGTGGTTATAGAGCGATGCCACGGGTTGAACAGACGCTCGCGGGCTATCTGTCACCCGGTTCGGCCTCGTCTCTAAAGGCTCCAACATTGCCCACTAAGCCGCTTCGAGTTACATCATCGCTAGTGGGCAAAGGTTATGTGGCAGCAGGTTAGGCTGGGGCGTGCCTTCATACTATGGCAGTCCTGCAAGCTTATCAGGCTGACCTGCTGAGAGATGTCGATGAGGGGGAGGGGATTAAGTCTGAAGATATTGAAGAACTCAGAAAGACCGCTGATCTCTCCCTCCGCGCCACTAAGGAGACCGCTCGCGCAATTGGGCGGTCTATGGCAGCCTTAGTGGCCGCGGAGAGGCATTTGTGGCTGACCCTGTCAGAAATTAAAGAACGAGACAGGGTCTGCCTCCTGGACGCCCCGCTTCAAGCCTCGGGCCTGTTCGGCGACACAGTTAATACTGTCGTCGACAGGTTCCAGGAGGCACACAAGCAGGCGGCGGCGTTCCAGAGTTTCCTCCCTTGTCGCTCTCATGGTGCATCTGGGCGGGAGATGACCACGCCACATACCGGCTCCTCACACCGGGAAGCGCAAAAGCAGAGCGTCGCCACTCGTGCTCCCCCACGTCGGGACCGAGGGCAACGACGCTCTGAGTCGGGGGCTTCTAGGGCAAAAACTGATTTAAGATCTGTCATCGAAGCCCGGAAGTCCTCGACGAAAAGATCCTGACGCCAGGATCCAGAGGGTAGCCCCTGCTGGGGTAGAGCGCGGTTCACCTCATTACACGGTGCCCGTCTCACCTCAGTACCCTCAGGAGGTCGGTCTGCCAACCCTGCCAGAGCTTCAGGGCGCTGCAGCCTCCAGCGAGCGCCACCCCCAGTTACTTCCGCCCGTGAGCGTAGCGGAGCTGGGATGCTCGCCGCCCCTTCGGGGGCCTCTTACACCAGAGGTCAGTCTCGAGAGACTGATTCCCTTAGTAGATTATTTAGCAGCGTGGAAGCTACTGCCAAATGTATCTCAATGGGTCCTGCGTACAATAGAAAGAGGCTATTGCATTCAGTTCGGTCATCCACCACCGAAGTTCAACGGGGTTACACCGACTGTGGTCGGCCCCCAGCAGGCTCTGGTTATGGAACAAGAAGTGAATACCCTATTAAGGAAGGAGGCCATCGAGGTGGTCCCTCCTCTAGACAGGGAATCCGGATTTTACAGCCGGTATTTCATAGTTCCAAAGAAGGATGGGGGGTTGCGTCCGATCTTAGACTTACGTCTCCTGAACCGCTCAGTTATGTCACTGAAGTTCAAGATGCTCACTGTCAACCAGGTTGTAGCTCAAATCAGATCCGAGGACTGGTTTGTCACAATAGATCTCAAAGACGCATACTTCCACATATCCATCCTTCCACAACACAGGAAGTTTCTGAGGTTCGCTTTCGGGGGCAAAGCTTATCAATATCGAGTACTTCCCTTTGGCCTCACACTCTCACCCCGCACGTTCACGAAATGTATGGATGCGGCTCTGGTATCCCTCCGTATGCAGGGCATCCGCATTTTAAATTATATCGACGATTGGTTGATCCTAGCTCAATCAGAGCAGATGGCGGCTCGACATCGAGATGTTGTTCTCGCACACATGGGGGAGCTGGGTTTGAGACTAAACGCCAAGAAGAGTGTACTTTCTCCAGTTCAGAGAACCACCTATCTAGGCGTAGTGTGGAATTCGACCACGATGCAGGCACGCTTGTCTCCTGCTCGGATCGAGTCGATCCTCACATCAGTCGAGAGAGTCAAAGAAGGCCAGTCACTCACTGTCAAACAATTCCAGAGATTGTTAGGGCTGATGGCAGCTGCGTCCAACGTGATACCTTTTGGCCTGCTGTACATGAGACCCCTACAGTGGTGGCTCAAGTCCAAGGGCTTTTCCCCGAGGGGAAATCCACTTCGAGTTATCAAGGTCATGCGGCGGTGCCTTCGTGCCTTAGACATGTGGAGGAAACCTTGGTTCTTGAATCAGGGCCCGGTGCTGGGAGTTCCTTGTCGCCGTGTAACGCTAGCGACAGATGCGTCCCTCACTGGTTGGGGTGCGGTCATGAGCTGCCACCCTTCCCGCGGTCTGTGGAGTGGTCGCCATCTAACATGGCACATCAATTGCCTAAAGATACTAGCGGTCTATCGAGCATTGAAATATTTCCTCCCAGACCTGAGAGGTTACCATGTGTTGGTGCGCACCGACAACACATCAGTGGTCTCTTATATCAATCACCAGGGGGGTCTGCGTTCGCGCCCCTTGTACAAGCTGGCACACCAGATCCTTCTGTGGTCCCAGGGCAAACTCCTCTCGATCAGAGCAGTGTATATTCCTGGGAGATTGAATGTGGGAGCAGACATACTGTCGAGACAGGGGCCGAGGCCCGGGGAATGGATGCTTCACCCCGAGGTGGTGAAGCAGATATGGAGAGTATTTGGTACAGCCCAGGTGGACCTCTTTGCGACTCAGGAGACATCGCAATGTCCCCTCTGGTTCTCTCTAGTTCATCCAGCTCCTCTGGGACTGGACGCTATGGTACAGACCTGGCCGAGGCTTCGTCTGTGCGCTTTTCCCCCTATCGCTCTGCTCCCGGGAGTTCTGGCGAGAGTACGCCGGGACGGGGCCCGTCTACTACTAGTAGCCCCGTTCTGGCCGGGCCGAGTATGGTTCTCAGATCTAGTCTCGCTCCTCGACGGCTCTCCGTGGGAGATACCGATCAGGACAGACCTAGTCTCACAGGCGCAGGGCACGATAATTCACCCTCGCCCGGAGTTGTGGAAGCTGTGGGTGTGGCCCCTGAGGGGGCACAGCTGTTAGCAGCTGGTCTCTCAACCGAGGTTGTTGAGACCCTACTCCAATCCAGAGCTCCCTCTACGAGGAAACTGTACGCCCTGAAGTGGAAGCTCTTCACTTTATGGTGCAGAGACCGCCAGCTTGAACCAGCAGACTGCCCAGTTGGTACAGTTCTGGAGTTTTTACAAGCCAGGCTCTCTGCGGGGTTATCCCACTCCACCTTAAAGGTTTACGTGGCGGCCATAGCTGCTTTCCACATCCCTTTCAATGGTCAGTCAGTGGGTAGACACCCCCTAGTTACACGTTTCCTCCGCGGTGCGCTGAGGCTGAGACCTCCAGTACGATCCCGTGTTCCCCCCTGGGATTTGGTTGTGGTTCTAGAGGCTCTTTGTAAAGCTCCATTCGAGCCAATACAAGATATCTCAGATAGACATCTGACACTCAAAACTGCCCTGTTACTGGCAATCACCTCACTAAAGAGAGTTGGAGATCTTCAGGCCCTTTCGGTGGCCCCTACTTACTTAGACTTTGCCCCTGGTATGGCCAAAGCATTCTTATACCCTCGAGCGGGTTACGTTCCGAAGGTTCCCTCTGTTACACCACAACCTATCGTACTGCAGGCCTTCTGTCCTCCTCCCTTTCGGGAGCCAGACCAAGAGAAGCTAAACTGTATGTGTCCAGTGCGAGCACTGGACGCATACGTCCACAGAGCTGCCCTGTGGAGAAAATCAGACCAATTGCTTGTTTGCTACGGTCCTTCTAACAAGGGTTCTCCTGCCACCAAGCAGACCCTTAGTCGTTGGATAGTCGAGGCTATCAACGTCTCCTATGAGTCCTCTGGTCTTCCCCCTCCTTTGGGGGCCAAGGCTCACTCTACTCGGAGTATGGCGGCCTCCAAGGCCTTCTCAGCAGGTGTGTCCCTCTTGGACATCTGCAACGCTGCGGGGTGGTCCACGCCCTCCACATTTGTCCGATTTTACCATCTTGACATGCGAGCCACGCCGGGCTCTTCTGTTCTCTCGTCTTAGCTGTGCTCTTTTGACTACACACTAGGCAGGGATTTGGAAGTCTGGCAGCGTGGGCACATCGTTCCCCAAAAGCGTTTCGACGCAGCTCGAGTTCCTGAAAAGGAACGTCTCAAGGTTACGTATGTAACCCTAGTTCCTTGAAGGAACGAGACGCTGCGTCGCAGAGCCATACTCCCGGCACCCCTGCCGGCGCTTGCTTCCCTACTCGAAGCTGAAGCCAGCTGCACGGCACATGCTTTTATAGCTTCCTGGTCGCTACGTCACCCCGCCCGTGACGTCACGCCTTCCCGATGGACTGATTGCACACGATATTCAGAGTCAGTCTCGTCAGGGACGTTCCCCAAAAGCGTTTCGACGCAGCGTCTCGTTCCTTCAAGGAACTAGGGTTACATACGTAACCTTGAGACGTTTTTTCAATGAGAATACAGTAAGTAATGAAAATTTATTTTTTCCCTCATCTAGACAACCTTAAATTTCAAGATGGTGTTAACTGGTTTTTGACCCAACACTAGAAGCTTAACTGCTTAAACTGGTTAATGTTGATAACTAAAAAACATGTTTTAGTTTAAACTCATTTAAGCTTTGCCAGTTTAAACATTTAAGAGCCAAAGGACGCAAGCTCACGCGCAGTGATAAGATTTTTGCGTGCACTCATCCGAAGGGCACTAACCCATGCCTCAGAACACACACAAATATTAAGGTCTCTCTGCAGTATTGTGTTTAAATGGACAAATTCACACAAAAATTATGTGAAAATGCTCATCTTGGTAAGTATCCTACAGCATATATAGCCGGCTGAACATAGGACTACTGTACCAGTGCACTCTCTTAAATGTACAGTCTTTATATTAATCAAACAGCAACAGCAAACAAATCAATCACTGCCCGTGACTAAAAAGCTTTTGTAACTTTAATAAATAACAATCTTTATTTTATACAGTCCAATATGCAATGTTGTTTTACATTCGATTACTTTATTCAATTTCTGTACCTAAAAACTATTGTTAGACCTCACAAAAATAACTAAAAATCACTGTTTATTTTATTTGTATCTTTACTCTATTGTATTTATTTGTGCTGTTGCTTGTACTTGGATAGTAGTATAGTTTTTCCATAAACATAGCACATACCGAACCGTACTAAAACCGTGAAACAAACCGAACCGTGAAAAAGTTTAACCGTTCCACCCCTAGAAAATATACTAGAGCTAGAAATATTGTGTGAAATAAACTAATGTTTATTTAGCTTCTAGGACAGACTGAGAAACAAGCTCTGTGTGATACAATGTTTAAGCACTTTTCAAAAGGGAAGTAAAGAAAGCCTATTTTCATTTTGAAAAAAAAAATGACAAAAACATATCATTCATATATTATGTTGTCAAAACTGTAATTTCTCTCTAAAGTCTCTTAATTTTGGTCAGTGTGAACAAACCTTGCTGGGAATCACCTTAGCTGGTCTATGTTGGTGTTTGCACCAGGATTGAATGAAAGTTTATCCCTTGGGAATACTTGTGGCTGTCACTTCAAAGAAACATTCAAAACCATTCAAAGACACTCAATTCCAATCGCAATCGATGACCTCCAGTCACTCAAAGGAACAAGGTCACTCTGGGTATAAACAGAGCTTTAGACAGTGAGACCAGGAGACAGAAAGCCAGGGGTGATCTCCCTCCCAGCAAGGTCGAGCAGCCCCTGTCATTTCATTGCCGTCCACACCTGATCTCTGTGCTAGGCTCTCTCGGCACCTCGACTACGCAAAGAGAAATTGTGTGTGTGCTGTGTGTGTGTGCTGTGAATAATCTCAGTCAGGGGTAAATGAAAACCTTTAATAAGCCATCTTAGTCTCCTCAGAAAGAGCTGCCACTCACTGTGGACACGCTGTCATTTGCATAGCTACAATCAGGACCTCTCACATGGTCTCACCTGCTCCTGCACCAGAATTTTAATTTGAGGTCTATATGCTTGTCTGAGATTTTCATTTTTACAAGTGTCTGTCTTTCAACCAGAATGACCGCCCCTGAAGAGAAAACAGTAGAGAGTTTTCAGCAAAGTCACCATCGCTCTTTCACTGATTAGGGTTGCTGCCATCATGAATGGCTTGCACTTTTTTCATAAAATAAGTGTTTGAAGGGACCATGGGCTTTCAAGTTCTGAAATAAACAAAATGCATACCCCATACGACTTATTCAGTACATTCCATGTTTCTGAATTCATATAGGTGGAAATTATAGTGAAATAATTTATGCAACTCAATATGGAGCCTATTGAGCAAATTGGATGTCATGACCTCAAGCATGAGACCTACTAGATAGATACTACTATGGGCTACTATTGTCACAATAGCAACAGCACTGCACTTTTTTTATCATACATGATCCACTATCCCCCATTTTCTGCTGTTTCCTACACTTGGGTGCACACGAGGGTTAGGTTAATGTTACAGTTACATACATAACACACACATATCCACCCGATTATCACATCCTACGTTAATATCCCACAATAAACACAAACAGACATCAGATAAGGTTACATGTAAGCGTTTATTGAACTTACCTGCACATATAAAACACATATTGTATAATATGATGAATATTTATGATTATGTTTATCTGTTATAATACTGAAGATTATATGAGTCTTGTGTTTATTGTTATTTATGTAAGTGCATCACGTTAATACTCACCCTTGGAAATATATCGTAGAGTCCATGTGGGGAGGAGCATTGGATTTAAAAGCCAAACCATTATATCTATTTAGTATGGGGTTGTAGTTGGAGGCAAACAATTTAAGTGCTTTATGTGTACTATCTTTTTGTAGAAGGTTTTAACAGCAAAGCATTATGTTGTATATATATATTTTTTTCTCTGTTTTTACGGTTATCACTTATACATTTTTTGCACTTTGGTGGACTATAAATAGTCTGTGAATTGATACGGACACTGTCAATAAAATCACCTTTGCACGGAAGTTTTTGCTGCAAAGTCAAACTGTTTTGACCTGTTGGTCAAAACCGAAAACTCAGCTCAAACATGCATAAAACACCTTTTAGAAATCGACTGTTATATTGAAAATGTAATCGATTAAATTCAATATAATACCATTAAATATGAAGTGTTTGTATACTATCGTATTTGATTAAATTGTAGGGCTTGGTTTGTTTGTTTTATGGAAAGCTTGGTTTATTAGGTCAATATAACACTATTGACTACAAATCTTCCATTTTATTATACAAATGTGACATTAAAATATAAAATTTTATATTAACTGTTCCAAGTAAAAAAAAAAAAAAAACATCTCTGGTTCACAGAGATCATCACTCCCTGGCAGCAACCCATCAAAATTAGTACTGATAAAAAAAAATCTGAAACAGTTATGACAATGAGGCCTCATTGACTGAAATCACAAGACTTTGGAAGTTTGCCATGTGCTTTATATCTGATTTGAAACAAATGATTCACATAGGTTTCTAAGCTTCACAAAGCAATGTTTCAAAAGTGCCTACCACTACCAGTGTTGGGGAAAGTTTCTTTTAAAAGTAATGCATTACACTATTCCGTTACTCCCTAAAAAAGTAACTAATTATGTTACTTAGATACTTTTTATGGAAAGTAATGCTTTACATTACTTTTGCATTACTTTTGCATTACTTTTAAATATGAGCAGGCCTTGACTGTTTTTAATATAAGTTGTATTTATAGCAAATATGAAAGCCCTTCCACACCAAAAAGTGTAATGAATAAACCTCAGGCTGAAGGAAAAGTAAATTCACACCTGTACAGTAGAACACAAGAGAAGAAGGTTCAATAATTTTCAGCAATAAAAGAAAAAACAATGAAGCACAATGGTTAGTCTATCTAAAGTAATTTTTCCTTATTAATATGGTTGAACTGGATCAGCAAATGTCAGCAGCAAAGACACTGGTTAATAAAATGAGATTAGATGCATCTGTGTTCATTCATTTCATTCATTTCATATTTTATTTCATTCTTTAAAAAAAAAAAAGAAATGAAAAGGAGCAGAAAGAAGATAAACTTATAATATCTGCCCCTTATCAACATAAGTCAAATTACAATTCCAAAGAGGTGCGCTTACAACACACGTCTACTTTGCAGCACATATACATAGTCATAAATCAAATATCACATTTTCCTGCTAAATAGAAGCATAATTTTTCTTTATTAGTAATGCTTTCACACTCTTCTTAAAAACAAAAAACGATGTTGAAGTTTTCATTTCGCTATTTAGATTGTTCCACAGACTGACACCTTGTATTGAGACACATCTTTCCTTTAATTTTGTTCTGAACTCAGGTTTCTGAAAGACTTCAGTTCCTTTTAAATTGAATCTACTAACTCTCTTGATGAATCTATTTTGCAATTTGTCAGGTAATGTTTTCAAATGAGCTTTATACATTATTTTTAGAAGGCTATATTCGAATAAGTCATTGAATTTTAAGATTTTTAACTGTATAAATATTGGATTTGTCTGGGCCCTATGTTCACTTCCATTTACAACGCGAATGGCACGTTTTTGTAATTTAAAAACTGGTTCTATATAAGTCTTGTTTGCACTTCCCCATGCTTCAATGCAATAGGTCAGATGTGGAACAATCAATGAATTATATAACAAAATTAAGGCACATTTATTAACAGATACTTTTACCTTATGTAACACGACTATAATTTGGGATACCTTAGATTTAACATGGTCGATATGGAATTTCCATGTCAACTGTTCATCGATCACAACACCTAAAAACTTAAATTCATGAGTCCTTTCAATCTGTACTACTTGTACTGACAATGCTGCATCAAAATCCTTATTTATACAACTAAAAATCATAAATTTTGTCTCACTAATATTTAAAGACAATCTATTGGCGTTAAACCATCTCATAATTTTCCCAAACTCATACTCTACAACTTGTAATATGTCATTTATATTTTTGCCAGCATAGAATAAAGTAGTATCATCCGCAAACAAAATACATTTTAGTAACTTAGAAACATTTGCTATATCATTCACATAAAGAAGAAAAAGTACTGGACCTAGTACCGATCCCTGGGGTACACCACAAGTTATTGGACAATTTTTTGATTTTGTGTTATTGATTTCAACAAACTGCTCTCTTTCTTTTAAATAGCTTTTGACCCACTGATGAGCTATGCCTCTTATACCATATTTATATAATTTACTCAATAATATTTCATGGTCTAAGGTATCGAACACTTTTTACAAGTCCACGAAGACACTTACAGTAACATGTTTCTTATCCATAGCATTGGTTATTTCTTCTACCAGTTCCAAAATCGCTGTTGCAGTTGAATGATTTGAGCGAAATCCATATTGACTATTATTTAACAATTCATTTTTATCCAAAAAATGTTTTAATCTAAACACAAATAATTTTTCTAAAATTTTAGATAACTGTGGTAACAGGGATATGGGTCTATAATTGGAAACATAATTTTTATTTCCTTTTTTGAAAAGTGGAAACACTTTGGCTATTTTCATACGTTCTGGAAATTTCCCTGTAGTGAATGAAAAATTAAAAATGTAAGTAAAAGGCTCAACAATAACGTCTATAATTTGCTTTATCAGTGACATTCATATCTGTATAATCATTTGACTTTTTATTTGCAAATTCATACACAATTTTAAAAATTTCACTCGCTTGTACCCTCTCAAGGAAAATGCTGTTTACACTATGTGGAATAATAATATTTAATTATTATTGTTATTGTTATTATTATTAGTGTTATTTAATATATTTAATTATTACAGGTTTGCATCATATTATGAGTTTGCATTTCACTGTTCCCTTTCAAAAGGGAACTCTACACTACGTCAGAATGACGCTTTGGGGGGGAACGCCTCAGGCGTGACAGGTGTCTGAAATCACTATCAAATCACGGCAATCATAATGACCGGCGACAGCCCGTGAATCATTAACGTGAATGATTAACGTGCGACCTGCAAGTATAAAAGGGAGCCTTGCAAACATGACAAACATCTTTTCGTCTTCAGGGACTGTCTGTTTGATATCGCTGGAAAAGTCGGCAAAGAAAATGAAACGCACGGAGAAGGCTGAAAGCTTCAGGAAGTGTGCGGATCCGTGCCCAAGGTATTTGACGCCGGGTGTTTCACACGAACTGTGGGTTCTCTGTCTGGGCAAAGAGCATGCACAGGCGGCTCTTGAGGGAGCTGTCTGTGCAAACTGTGAGCGTTTTGCTTTGAAAACGCTCCGCTCTCGTCTAGCCTTCTTCTCGAGTGAGGAGGGCTCACCATCTGTACCTCGTGGCTCAGGTCCCGCTCGCGCTGAGGCAGAGCGGCGACTCGCGTCATGGGGTTCCCAGAGGGATCTCGCCGATCGTCTTGAGAGGGGTGTTAACCTCTCAGATGATTCGGCGGATGACGAGGGTGAGTTGCAGGTGGATGACGAAGAGGATTTTTCTCCTACTGTTCCTGCAACAGATGCTCTTCAGGACGGGCAGGTGATGGATGATGAGGAGGTCATTCAGGTGGACCCTGAACCCTCTCAGCCACCCTGCCCCGTGTATGCTGAGCTGCTGGATGTAATGGAACGCGCCACTGACAGGTTGCAACTGCCATGGCGGCGCGTTAGGGGAGAAGTTGTTCGTGGCAGGCTGGACGATCGATTTCTCCCCGGCCATAGACCACCAGCTCAGGCGAGCCTTCCATTTCTTCCTGATCTCCATACTGAGATCGAGAGGGCATGGAAGAACCCATACTCTGCTCGGATCCACCGACATCAGCGGGCTAGTTTCGCTGATGTTGAGGGGATCGGCGAGTATGGGTATGTGTCGATGCCGCCCATTGACGAGACGTTTGCGAACCATCTCGTGTCTGGGCGGGCGTCGACACTGAGTGCTCCAGCCCTGCCAACCAAACCGCTCAAGACCACAGCGCGATTGAATGGCAGAGCATACAAGGCAGCGGGTCAGGCCGGTGCTGCCCTGCACACTATGGCGGTGTTGCAGGCGTACCAGGCCGACCTGCTGGGGGATCTAAGACCTGTATACCGCTGAGATCCGGATCCGAGCCCAGACAGGCGGGAGAGCCTGGCCCTTCACGACCTGAGGGCCGTAGACAGGGCCAGAGAGCTAGTGTCGCCTCTCGTGCACCCCCTCCATGTAGGAGCAGGTCACAGGCGTGACTCCCGCAGGAAAATGAAGGATCTGAGGGAGGTGATCCAGTACAAACGATCACAGCGTTAGTGATGGATCATCTCCTGGAGGGCTGTTACTATCCTAGCCCTCTCCTCTTTTTCCCGACTCCCCAGGCGTTTCTTACACCAGGCCTGGGGCTGGTTCTGATGGCCCGCCTCGGCTTGGTTGGTGAGAGCGCCTCTTTCAGGCATGTAAAGTGATGGCCCCCAGGTTCATAGAGAACTCTCTGGCGAGTCTTCACTCTGCACGCCGCAGGTGGACTGGTTGGTTTTTAATATAATTTCTGTGTGTATACTAACACTGATTTGTATTTCTCTACAGACCTTGTTCCCTGTATAGACCTAGGGAGTCATTCTTAGAGGAGCAATGAGGTAAGGTATTGGAACTTCAGGGCCCTGAAGCCCCCCCCCCCCCAGCTTGTGGCTAGAACGATTTAGGGAGAAGCTCAAAAAAAGATTTGACTCCCGTGTGAGTAGGTGATGGCCTTCCTGTCATGACATTTTTATGCGTGGTGGTCCACCACTCATTTCTATGTTAGCCTCAGGGCTTTAAGCCGCCTAGGGGTAGAGTAGTTGGTCTTCCTAAAAAAAAAAAAAAAAAAAAAAAGAAAACTTTTTTACTTTAGGTTTAGACTGACGCTGGCGCTTCAGATAGATCTTATGTCCTACCTTTCGGTTTGTGACATTGGTATCCTGAGTACTTCGCTCCCCTGGCAGTAGGTTGAGTGTTTCACAGCCTCTCAATCAAGTAGGCTGTGGCTCCTCTGAGCCCTCAGGTGGATCTATGGTTGTAGGTCGGCCCTAACCCGGGCCGCCTCTGTAGCTGGCCTAGGCTATGTTTGGGATGTTGGAGGCGTTTTGCTAAGTATAGCTGCCGCATTTTATTATGTGTAGGCTTCCTCCCCGAGATTTCAGCCTCCTCCCTTAAATGGGAGTTGTTGGCCAAAGCCCGCCCCTTTCACTGCATTCAGGGGTGATAGAGTAATGCAGGGTGGTAGTTGAGGTATGATCCTTCAGGCGGGTCAGGCTGTCTTTCGCTCTGCGATGTGATAGTTTGCCAGACCCTGCCGAACAGAGCTACTTGTTTTTAGGCCTCTAGAGCTGGCTCCACTCAGCCCGTTGAGCTGAACCGCTCGGACGATGGGTGAAAGTTGGTTGGCTTGCAAGCAAGCTCCGCTCCCCCAGGCTGGGCACAGGACAAATCCCTGTCACCCTTTGGAGCCACTTGCAGGCCCGCTCCCTGTCTAACATTTCAGGGGCATATGGTGTTACTCCCCCGCTAACGCAGGGTAGTTTTGAGTAATCCATTCTCAGCTCTGTATTATCTTCCTCACACCATGATGGCTCCGGTTGAGCAGGGAGTTCTAACTACATTTCATTCCGGTATTTGAACTCCGCTCCCTTGAAGCCAGAGGATTGCCATGAGCTGATGCCCTTGCATTTAGTAGGTAGGCCCTTAAAATGGGGCCTCCACTAGGCAGAGTGGCGTATGTTGTACTCCCCTGCTATGAGGGTATTGCTTTTTGCTGAGTACACTGCCTTTGGCAATGTGATTAGGTACCAGGATGCTGTTAGTGCTGTAGTAACAGTTTTTCTGCCTTGAAGGCTGCACAGTTAGGTAGTAGGCCCCAGCAGGCCTCCTTGACTGGGTAACCCCTAAGATAGGGCTCCTAGGCCAGCTCACCTTTGCTGGTTGGCCCTGGTAGTTTGGGCAGAAGACTCACTACCGAGTAGTAGGTCTTAACAGGCCTCCTCGGAGGTGGGTCACAACATTGTGGAGCATACACTAGGTCAAAACTTTAGGAAAGTTTTTTATTAGTATGGTTCCAGCAGTGTTCATTAAAGTAGCAGAAAGACTCGCTATCAGCTAGTAGGCTCGACCGGGCCTCCCTGCTAGGCGAGTCCCCAGCAGCAGTACACATCCAGCTGATTAGACCGTTTCAGGAAGTAGGCCTCTTCAGGCCTCCCTGAAGATGGGCTCCCACATTTTTTGTGGAGATCAGGTAGTAGGCTTTACTAGGCCTCCCTGAGGGCTGAATCCCTCATACTGTGGTACTAAGTGGCCCTGAGGTTGAACTATCAGGTAGTAGGCCTCATAAGGCCTCCCTGAAGGCAAAGCCCCATAGACAGTCAACTGGACTGCCAGTCTGGCCCACTGTCAGCTGTGGTTTTCAGGTAGTAGGCCTCTCCAGGCCTCCCTGAAAGTAAGCTCCTTCATGTCATGGTTCTCTGGTAGTAGGTCTCCCTGAGTAGTTTCACAGTGGTGCTGGGTTTTGTAAGCTAGTGGCCGCTTACTTTCAGTTTAGCAGACCTTATCAGGCAGCTACCAAAGGTGAGCTTGCGCCCTGGCTCGACTCAAGTTTTTATTCTCTGCTACGGGTTCCCTCCTGGAACCTCTTTATCTTGCTACAGCCTGGTTGCCTACCAGGTAGATCTAATGCTCCCCTCACTGAGGGTCAGTATGAGTATGTGGTCTCCTGAGTCTGATCAGTCGGTCGTAGGCCTCTCATGAGGCCTCCCAGTTAGATCAGTCCTTAGGCCCTCACAGGCCTCCTTAGTGTTTTGAAACACAAACACTGGGTTGATCCGTGGATCGAGTAGAGAAAGTCCCCTCGCTGGCAAGGGTTGTAATGCACTATGCTGAGTCATACTCTCCAGGATATCCCGTCTCTGAGATCCGGTCCGAGTGGTTCACTGCCTGCTTCGCAGTCCCTCGGGTTGGATGCCTTCCTAAAGGCAAGTGTCCAGAGGCTCTGTCTTCGGACAGACAGGATGTGGCCAGACTATAGTGTCTTGTATGGTGACACCAGGTCAGGCCTGCCTGGTGGCATTTCAGGTGGCACGTTCCCCTGAGTAGTGACTGGCTGGGGTTCCCTCAGGTTCCCTAGCCACATTCCCTAGAAGGGACCCCTTCTAAGAAGTTGAAGTTGTGGTCCTAGGCCCTTGAGCAGGCCCAGGTAGACCTTTCACTAAAACTATGCTTTTGGAGGTTTTTCTGTGGTATCATATAGCTTGGGCTATGACCGTAGGGAGTGCTGTCACTGACAGCCCAGTGTGACCTGAGGGTGAGTGGTTCTAGCGTTTCATTTGAATTTGCTAGTTCTGTCAGTTGTCACTGCCGCTTGGCAGGCACTCCCCTTAGCATGGTGGCGTTGCTATATCGTTCCCCAAAGCGTCATTCTGACGTAGTGTAGAGTTCCCTTTCGAAAGGGAACGTCTCAGGTTACGACTGTAACCTATGTTCCCTGAGAACGAGACACTACGTCTTCCTGCCATGCCTCGGGGCCTGCCTGCAACAGTCCCTTCAGACGATAGGATGTTTGTCATGTTTGCAAGGCTCCCTTTTATACTTGCAGGTCGCACGTTAATCATTCACGTTAATGATTCACGGGCTGTCGCCGGTCATTATGATTGCCGTGATTTGATAGTGATTTCAGACACCTGTCACGCCTGAGGCGTTCCCCCCCAAAGCGTCATTCTGACGTAGTGTCTCGTTCCCTGTTCTCAGGGAACATAGGTTACAGTCGTAACCTGAGACGTTTTAATTTATTTTGATAAATACTAAAACTGTTTTTTTTGCGATTGGGATGAATTAATGCACATTCACATTTAGTGTAGAACTACAATAACAATGTTCACACAACGCCTCTGTACTTCCGATTTCTCCCAATATGGGGACAGGAGACTTGTCAGTCAATAAATGGGAAAACAAAGTAACTGGCGTTACTTTTTTGAAAAAGTAACTCAGATATTTTTGTGTAAATTAAAAAGTAATGTGTTACTTTACTAGTTACTTGAAAAAAATAATCTGATTACGTAACTCACGTTACCCACAACGCTGATCACTACTGGTCAATATAAACCACAAACACACAAACACAGACACAGACACACAACAGCAACAGAGTTTTGGAATGACATGAGGGTAAGCAAAAATGTCAGAAACTATTGCTTGAAGATGCTGCACTCATTCTAGGTCACCGATTGAACAGTCATATTTGTGACACTGACCATGTTGGACAAAAGGTCAGATGTTCTTGTTTCCACTGAAGCACAAGATGCTCTTTGGATCAGTGTCACATCATTCTGAATAACATAATAATCAAGTTTAACTTGTGGGTTTCATGCAGCTCAAGTGCTGCTGTAAATAAAACAAAAGAGGGCAAACTAACAACTAAACCATTATACAACATTAATTCATATTTTTCCATTCAGCCTTTTAAATTAAACTGTTCTAATATTAATATATTTTGTAATAAAAAATAAACCCTACTGTATGTTTAGCATATATTTTGATTTAGTTGATTAACAGTTTTTTTTCAACTGCTTACATTTTCAAAACTTTGCCTCTTTTTTTCAAACTTTATACACAAATACTATATATATATATATATATATATATATATATATATATATATATATATATATATATATATATACAGTACAGACCAAAAGTTTGGAAACATTACTATTTAATCCAAATTTGTTTATACCAGACATCATTGATGCTGAAGGTTCTCACCTGTGTCTCGCTAACATGAATGACAATGACATTTGCGAGCTGCAGGAGACAGGGCTCAATGACTGGCCTTGCATCTAATTAATTTTAGGGGGAAATGATTCTGTGTGCTATAGTTGATCAGCTAAAAGCTTAGACTTCAAAAGACCAGATTCAACCAACAAGAATCCATGTAAAATACAGATATACAATACATGTTATCATCCACAAACATGAAGTCAACACTCAGTTGACCTACATGTGTGCAGAGCATCCATTAATATTGAAGTTATATGTCTTGTACAAAACTACACAAACACTTATTATTAACAGATGCTGTGGTTAAATGATTTTTGGTTAAACTGATTAATAAACAGCCAGATTCCAATCATTTAATTGGTATTTGATTAAACTGGTGAGCACAGACCCTGGAGCAGATCCAGACTGCAGAGCTTCACTCGTCCAGCTGAAGATAATTCTAAAGCTTAGCAGGACAATTAAATAGGTTTGAATGGAACACTGGGTAAAGCCTCTCTAGCACAAAAACTCTGGATCAGTTGTGAAAGTTAATGATTTCCCCGAGACACCAGCCTGACTCATTATCCTTGGATTTGTCAAGGAGACGCTGAAGAGTCCCAGTGAAAATCCAAACAGATTAAAAAAGAAAATAGTGAAGAAAAAAAAAGAACATTTTTGTTCACTGAAGTTAAGACCATTTTTCCCTTTAAAAATGTAATTGTATTTGGGAGAAAGTGAGCAAGTGTGAACTCGTCTTCTGTTTTCAGAGGGAGAGTGCGTCAGACTCCGTGACATAATATTCAAATTAATTCAGGACTTTGGACTGTCTTCTAATGAAGTTTTAACTCCCTTTGTCTCCATAATTGAACTCATTTGAGAGGATTTCAAAGTGATAAATCTGGCACAGAGTCTGAGCAGGTTCAGGAGGCAAGAATGAAAGAGAAACAAGCCGTGTAATTTTAGAAAGACACTTCCACAGTATTCATCTCTTGTTTTAGACTTAACAGGAAGGAAATTAAGATTTGAATTTGAAATGAGAAACTATATTTGTCCTTTTTGATGTCGGATGGAACGGTTTAAAAACAAAACTCTGCGAGAAGAAAAGCTTACGTCGTATTAGTCCAGGCCGGTCTATGTTGGTTTGGCCGAGGTTAAAACTTGCTGGTTAACCCGCATGACCTTTTTGGTGAAGCTGGTTAACTAAACACATCTTGCTAGGTTTGTTTGACATGAATTACTTTGAACAGAATAGATGTTTTTGGAATGTATGCAAATGAGACTCTAGTGATAAAATGTCTAAAATGTGTACTATTTTAATAGTTTTTAGCCGAATGACTTCAGAAGATTGAATAATATATGCCTGAGCTGTATAGACTACAATGTTGGAGTCTGACAACCAAGACATTATATTACATATATACTTAAGTATATAAGATTTTACTCCATAAAATAAAGAATATCAGACAAATTTCATTTTCATTTTGAACTTTCATCACACACTGGGGACAAGAATCAGCAATAAAACTCTTTTCACCATATTACCAAAGACTCCGCAATAAAATTAGTCTGGTTGACTGGTACAGTTACTGAATCAAATGATTTAATTCAAAGAGCAATAAAGAAATCCACAGCTTTATTCATCCCAGATTGGATCAGCAAAACCAATCTGCATCATTTCATCCTATTACTGATAGACTCTAAACATTTCTGCTTCTTTGACACTTCGGGGAATGGCGGTTTAAGCACAATCCCTTCCTTACTCTCTGATGCATTATTCAATGATGGACCTGTTCTCTTATGGAAAGTAAAGTCCCACGGATCTGTCTAAATGCTGGCTAGAATGCAGCACTGATGGAAAATGCATGTGTGCTGATGTCACCTCTCTCTCTCTTTCCTAAAAGCTCTCATCTTCAAAGACACGACCAGGAGGAACAGCGCCGCATTAAAAAAAAACTACCGCAGTATGACTGCACCATCAAAACATCATCTCTGGTCTTTAATTAGACCCTCTGCACTGCACACACCACAGGCAAAAAGGAAAGGAAGCAATACAAATTAAAATAGCAGAAAAAGAAACTGAAGGAAGAAGAAAATGGTGTCAGTCATTCTATTTGAATGTTATTGGGTTGGCATGCTATGTAGAGCAGATATCAGTTCCCCCCGGACAAATCAACACTAGAATAGAGGGCAAAGAGTCAGATTGAAGTAGAAGAAGCTGTGTAAGGTATTTCAGCATAAAAACCTCCATTTTATTCATTTATACCATTCACAAGCCAGGTTAACCACCCAGGTATATTTACAGTAAATGAAGTCATTGTCGTTCTTTTTAGCAAAAACACACCTAGTATGTAAATTATGGTTATTATAGCATTGTTAATGTATTGCAGAAAAAATCTTGTTTTATTTAATTCAGCATAAATGAATGGCAGCACCACAAGCACACTGTAAAAATATTTATGAACAAAGATTATTGGAGTGTGTTTCTACAAGAAAATATTATTAAAGTTTTTCTACTCCAAAATGTCACTCCTAATTCAATGTGCTACTTGCCATTTCTTTGTAATTAATACTTAATTTAATAAATTAATAAACATCATATTAGGAAACATACGCTATGTTGTTTTGCCGTACACATAGGGTATGGCAAAACAACAAATAAAATAATAAAGTCCTAATAATAATAACAATGGTCCTACAAATTCTATACTAAGTCTATACTTTTATTTTGTGGTAAAATACAAACCAGACATGTTCTTGAAAAGTTTTGTGATATTTATCTAGTAATATCTTGAAAAGTGTCTTTATGGCTTCTGTCAGTCTGCAGGCCTTGGCAAGCATTGGGCCTGTGTGTGTGTGTGTGTGTGTGTGTGTGTGTGTGTGTGTGTGTGTGTGTGTGTGTAATTATCACTAAGCAGTTACACACTCTTTGTCTCTCATTTCTAGTCCATTTGATGGCCAATGTTTTATTCATGCCTAACATGCTTGTTTTACAAAACATGATGCTGGGGACTTGGGTTTAGACACAGTGCCAAGACTGGATACAGAACAGGAGAGATGGACAGATAGAGCAATAAAGAAAATGAAGAAAAGAACAGAGGAAAGGAAGCCAGAAAAAAAGCAAAAGAAAAGAAAATTGACCCTGGTGATTGTTCCGAGTTGCAGTGTAGTTTTCAGATGTGGTTCCAACCAACCCCATGATCTACAAATGAGACAAGGACAGGATATGTGGCTCCACATAAAATAATAAAGCACCTGTATGGTGCAGAAATATGAACACAGGATCAAAGTAAGTGCCAGTCCTGAGCAGTGATTGAAACGGCTCCAAATGAGCCACTGAACTCAATCCACATGCAAGCAGTGACACAGGAACCAAAAAGAGAGTGAGAGAGAGAGAGAGAGAGAGAGAGAGAGAGAGAGAGAGAACAAGGGACACATTATAAAATAGATCAGCCTGGCTTTTGAATATTTAATATGACATATAGTCAAATACTCCTACCTGACGAACTTAATGGCAGACACTGGTAAATAAGCTCTAACTACAACTAACTGTTTCCATCATTTAAATTAAGAAAAAAAGAAAGTTAAATTAAAATATTAAAATAATAAAAAATAACAATAACAGAAAAAAATACAAGAATTAAATAAACTGCTAATTCAAATATATTAATACTAAGAATTAATACTGTAAAAGTGTAAATCAATAATTGAATAAATCAATCAACCAATCAATCATTCATACTGAATTATCACTGAGCATAGCTTTTTTTTTTTTTTACAATGGTTTCTCAAGTTTCACTTAATTTTAATTATATTATATTTATTTATTTTTATATTATATAAACTATAACATGACTCTTTCTGAATCTTTTAATATAATAGTTGGTCTGCCCCTGCCGGGAAGCTGCCGGGACCATTATCACATCCTCACACACGTCCCGCACTTATCACAGCCATGCTCTCTGCAGCTGAACCCAGGGGAGAGGACCAGCTGATTGGCTGATGCTCGCTGACAGCAGGTGCTTCTCATCGGCCATGTGAGAACAGAGACTCAGTCCGCAATACAGGCTCTGTCAGAACATAAGGCATTCTGGGAAAACTCAAGAGGTCCCCTAATAGACACTGCCAATAATGGGCAGATCATGACACCCTGCACTGACTCGCTAACAGAAACACAGCAAACACACAAACACAGAGACTAGAACAATAAACATTACACACAGGGGTCTTTTCCAAAACTTAGCATTTTAATGTGCCACATTTAGGTGTCAATTTAAAGAATCAATTAAGACTAAAGAAAGAAATGATGTTTGGAACAATAGCATGAGTAAACGATGATGGGAAATTTCATTTTATAAGCCCTTTAAACTAGGAACCAAAAATTACGCTACCTTTCAAGATCACTTTAGCCTTATTCTAAGGCAGCATTATATGTAGACAAGACATAGTAATCCCAGAATGCACCACGATTAGTGTTCAGTCTCTGTGTAAATGTATTTCTTCTCTGATGATGGTGAAAAAAATAGTGTCCGGTCAGAATCCTGTGTAATTTAGACGGCGAGGCAGAAATCAACACGGGGTTCAAGGGGTTGCGTCAGCTGGCAGTAAGCAGTCTTGACACTCAATAAATGGAAGACATAAACATGTCAAACTCTATCTTCTCTCATGTCAGCCGCCATTGCCAGCCATCGATTAGAAGCTTTTTGTTTCCTTTATTTCTTTGCTCCATCTATCAGTTCCTCAGGCTGCTCTGGGACGCAGCTAAAATGCAGGGCTCAGCCTCCTCCAGCTAAAAGCACTAATCCAAACATGAACAGATATGCCATAACAGGTCTCAGGATCAGTGATAAAAGTGTCGACTTTATTATCAAAGAGAAGTAATGATAATATGCTTGCCACAAAGTAAATAAAAGAGATCTAAGCAAAGGGGTAAAGTTTATCCAAATGGTTCTCAATTGGTGGGTCGCGGATCTGCTGTAAATGGATTCATGGACAGCAGGACAAACAATGCTACTTACAAAAAATAAAACTCAAAGTAAAATAAACTGACTTTTCAACTTCTAATAGCAAGACACAAATGCATACCAAATGTTTTGCTTCTGACATCACTCATTATTCATCCAATCTCCCCTGTATTTTGTAGTTGAATTAATCAGATGCCAGCATGGACAGTTTGTATGATATTATTATCTTAGAAAATGCTGCAAGTTAAAATATAAATAATAATCTTTCAATGGCCATTTAGCTTAGTTCTGCATGGTAAATAACTTTGGTATTGTTTTGGGTCACCACTTTATATACATACTTATATCTGTGACCTAAAGCAAATCCAGCAGAAAGCCAATGATTATTATTAATAATAATAA
The DNA here is from genome assembly GCF_963082965.1 of Carassius carassius. NCBI lineage: Eukaryota > Metazoa > Chordata > Actinopteri > Cypriniformes > Cyprinidae > Carassius > Carassius carassius. Next base: position 4,900,666 of record NC_081774.1, on the reverse strand, counting down.
TAATATGTTTATATTCATAACTTTGACCTAAAGCAAAAAAAATTTAAAGTCAATTGATTTATTTATTCAAAAATACAATGAAAGACAAAAAATCCCAATTATTTATAGAATAATGCACCATGAAATCTGAAATGTGTTAAATATTCAGTGAGAATCTTTATACTTATAACAATAATAATTTATTATTATTATTATTATTATTATTATTATGGTGTGTTACAATTTTGTATTTTTTCAAAAAAAAAAAAAAACACTGAACTTTGAACAAATTTCAGTTTTCATGGTGCATCGTTCAGAAAATAATTGTAATTTAATTAAAATGTTTGTCACTGTTAGAGCAAAAATTAACATCTATTGCCAAGGTAATTATGGTGAAAAACCCTGGAGTAAATTCTTCTATAAAAACAACAATAATACTTCCTCAGTAATACTGTAAATACATTTAATGTGATGATGTTGCTGCAATTTACGTGAAGCACACAGTTTGTAAGTAATCAAACAAGGCTGTACAGAAATGATATGCTTGCGAGAGAACACACCGAAGCTCAGCTTTCACTAAACTGCATCACCTTCGTTAATGTAAAGCTACTAATCATATTTAATTACAGCAATGGCTTTGAGTTTTGCATACAGTGTGACTAACTCAGGAATATTTAGGTGATCAAAAATTTGAACATATGGAGAGAGCTGATGAAGAAGAGGATCCAAGCGGATGCGAGATAGATTCCAGAGACATTTTAAAGCTTGAAGTTTACAGTATTCATGAGAGAGTCAAAGTGTTTCACTGTTTTTGTCCTCCCTGATCCATTCATGCATTTATGCCTGAGATTGAGCAAAGAAGAGAATGGACAGTCATGCTCATAAGGTCACAACAAGGACCCTTGCTGTCACACTATGGGATTGGGAAATGACCCAAACCAGATTTAGGTCATCAGTACATAACCGGCACTATGGGTGAATCTAGGTACATTTTGACACATTGAGGTGACTGGGCAAAAATGTCCTGGTTAACCTAAATTCATCCTACTTGATGATGGAGCACACAGTGTTATGCTGTAACTAACTAAAATTAACATTTAAAACATTTAGTTTAAAACGATCAGTTCACATATGATTATTGCTTTGGTGACAAACAAATAATAATGATACTGAACTCAAAATTATCAGACAGACAGACAGACAGACAAAGACAGACAGACAGATAGATACTAGACCTAGGCATGGGCCGTTTACCGGTTTCAAGGTATACCGCGATACCGAAAATTTAATGATTTCAAAAGCACTAATATTTTCCAGTATACCGTTCCTGCAGTATGCGCTCTTTTGCATGTATCGTCAATGACTGAAAGAGTAGGACTCCCTCAGGCTGAGTACAGTTTAGAGAGTAACACTGACTCCTCCTCCTCCTGTTGGTGCGAGCAAGCGGTCAGTCAAGTGTGTGTAGGATGGCCGAACTTAAGGACCCGGTACATTTCACATTCAGCGTTCCTTTCCATCTCACGCACAGCCGCGTCCACACAGCTTTCAAAAGTATACTCAACCGCAGATGAGTGCGGATGGATGAGCTCGACACATGCGCAGTACCACGGGGTGTGCGGCAATCCGCTAGCCCTCTTGATGACGAAAATAACGTAATGCCAACGGTGCGCGGACAGTCAAAATATAATTCGGCCTTTACATGATCGGCAACCAGCCATTTTTTGCCTTACTGCAACTCTCTGTCATGGACTTGCACAAACTACGTTGCAATGCAATCATTTTCCAAAATGTAATTTCATTGAAAATATGAAGTCTGTTGACGCCCGTTAACACAGGCCAGAGACGCTGAAGGCAGGCAGATCACTCACTGTTCATGATGCACGAACATTTGGAAGAAAATCCTCAATACTGATTTGGGGATTTATATGAATGTGTTTCTGAGGGGAACTGACTGTCTTCTGAAAAGTTTACATGGTATAATTTCACAAAGCTTGTCAGAACATTCTGTTTTTGCTTTCAATTGGATTATTAAATCAAATGATGTGTATGATTATTATTATATAACTAAATTATATGAAATTATATAAATTATATGTATATGAATTATATAACTAAAATTAAATAACTGTAATTACAGATTTAGGTTAAATAAAGATGTCAGTCTATATTTTGTTCTTTTTAGGAAAAAAAAATCTAAGAAAAAAATTAACTAATTCTATTGTTGCTTATATTCTGTATGTTGCTCAAAAACCAAATATATTGTGTCCAGCAGGGAAAAAAAAAATTCAGATCTGTAACAACAATACTGTGAGACCGTGATATTTTTGCTTAAGGTTTCATACCGTCAAAATCTCATACCGACCCATGCCTACTAGACACACAAACCAAATGCTTGCCCTTTTACTCAATTATAGACTTAGTATCTCAACTCCCCTTAGCATTAAAATGGACTATGCAGGTGCACAAACAAAGTCAGTTAGTGACTCCAGCCACTGTATGAAACACAAGAAGGATGAGTGAGAGGGAAGGAGTTAAGAGAGAGGAGCGGCATGAAATGAATGAGGATCTCGACGACCCTCAGTCCCACCGTTATCAGCATTTACTCAGACAAATTGGAACAAGCGATGACATGCATTATACATTAGATGCCATTGTGACACGCTTGTTGGACTAATGGGATAAGAAATTGTATTTACCCAGCATGCCTCTCAAGAGCTCTCGCCGGCCTGTGAGTGACAGTGATTGGTTTACCCGATTCTATAATTTCCACACATCTGTAATGTACACTGATTTAGTATTTCAGTACATGGGCATTAATGTGTTTTCCGACAGAATTCCAATGGATTGATTTTGTTCAAAGACGCAATAAAACTAATCTGAACAATACATCTGAGAAAAACTGATGAAACGGATCATTATTTATTCAGCATTCAGAAAAATACACTCATAAAGAGAACCAAAAATTTGAGTGTTGAAAATAAACCTGTTGATAAACACAGCCATTATAGTGAGATTTCCATGGACATATTTCTTTCAAACAGTGCTTCGCTACATCTACAATAATTGTGATACATTTTTTTTCTTCTTAAATGTTAATCATGACCGATTCATTTGAGTGAGCCAGTTCATTCAAACAATCATTGGAAAAATTTCAGTGCCAAAATACAGATTTTTATCATCATGTCAACGTGGGGGGGGGGGGGGGGGTCAAGTGTTCCCAGGTCTAAGTGCACAAAGTGCGTGAAGTGGGCGAGCAATATACTAATGTTTCATGTTGATGTCAACAAAACGGCTTGGGATTCATTATAAAAATTACTCGTTTAAATGATTCAGAGTTGACTCTTTCTTTAAGAGACAATGACTTTATACATGGTGCACTTTCATATTTAAAACTTTGCAGGAAGTTTACATTCAATTACAGCTGTTACACACTGCATGAAAGGTAATTTTCAAAAATACATAATGGGGCACTTTAACAATGTTGCGAACGATAAATATTACTTTGCACAACTGACAGAATATTTACTTGCCATTGCTGCCATGCTGCAGAAGATGATGACAATTTAAGACCATATATGTAATGTTGATTTTGTCTATGACCTAGACACACCAGTAACTTATATTTTGTAATATCATGATCATGCCAGAAGAATCAGATTCTTCCTCACACTCAGCATTTCTAGATACATCTGTGTACCCTGTTTATAGAGAGTTTTTTTGAAACTAAAACACCATTTCTAATACAGTATATCCAGATTAATGTGGATGTAGCCTTAAAATCCATTTTCCAAGCTCTGGCCTACCAATCACGCACTACAATTGAATCTGCCCAATCACTGCCAACATGCAGTCTGAAAACAGCACTTCTGTACCTGCATTAAACCCCCGAACTCATTACCCTTAATTAAAGCACTTGTCTAGTGAACGATCTGCGTATTGATTGCACAAAAATTACACTCTTCATTGATTGCACTCAAATGTGTGCATTGTGCTATGTTCTGTATTCTCAAAACAATCAAAAACCTTCTCTAAAAGCAATAGCACCAATGGGCTGATTTACTACTTTATATCTTAAATTATGAAGCACTTTCAATAGCTGACTGCCTGTTATATAGCAATACGTAAAGGTTTAGACAAATTTGTCCACTAAATGAATTAATTACAATGCAATTTAAATGTTTTCCATGCTGGACGTGATTCATGCCTCCTCTAACTCTTTTCTCTGCTACTAACACAGGTTCTAAGTTTATTAGTGTGGAATTTCAATGCATAAAATCTGTCATGTACATGTTTACGTGTCTCCGTGAAACCGTGGCTTATATAATGTAATTGGTATGTAATGTAATTTAATCCTTATTTATTGCATGGCATTAAGAACTAATTGGCAGTGGAGAGCACTGAAAGGAGAACATCTGAAATGAGCTCATTACACTGATAATGTATTTAGAGAATAATATGTCAAGCAGGCATTTACACAGCAATGAATGTGCAATAAAGAAAAGAAAAGAAAAGAAAAGGTGAAAAGACGGTAGAGAAAAATAAAAAAAAATTAAAAGAAAAAAAAAGAATGAGAAGAAAACATTCCTTCACTCTTCTGACACTGTTTAGGAAAAATACAAGGGACAGTTGTTACAAAGTAAATGTTATATGGATTCACAAAGTAAGAAAACATCAGTGCTGCAGTCATCCTTTGAAACCATGCCCTCTCTGCATACAGTAATGAAATCTGGATGATATGATCAGGCTTTTCCACCTGAACTACCTGCACATGTTTCTGTACAAAGACTGACACGAAACAGGTAGATCATTCTAGCACAAACACAAGCAATTTACAGGAGTACAGGATGTATTATCAATGTAAGGCAGTAGAAGGCAATTAAAATTCAAGGGGATGTGAGGAGACTTTTCAGTTTGTTCTTGAGTATGTGCAATTCATTACATTTAATTCTGGCTTAGTAATTAGAGTAAGTATTAAGCATTGTTGCAGTGTTGTATTAATCTGAGGAGTTGATTTCAGGGGTTCTGTGAACTCCAGGATCTATCTGTGAGTGTGTAGGCAATTAGCAGCTCTTTCTAACTAAATACCCAGATGCAAGTTTTAGCACTTTCCTGAGCAGGTCATTTATAAGCCGTGTGACTAATTAAAACAAAAAAAGGGAATTGTGAGGAAGTGAAAAAAATGTGTTTGTACTACCTTTTGTTTGGTTATAATTCTTGGCAGCTGTGCAGAACATTGTCATAAAAAAAAAAATAATAAACAAAAACACGGGGGTGTAGAGCATCCTGTGTACTTGTCTCACTAATTAGCTTTAGTCCTTGAGAGTGAAAATAATTGAGACCTTGTGTCAAGACAATGACCGTTTGAAACCGAAAATAGCAGAGCTTGTTGATGCACTATATACAGGCGGTAAAATAAGTATTGAACAGATCACCGTTTTTCTCAGTAAATATATTTCTAAAGCTGCTGTTGGCATGAAATTTTCACCAGATGTCAATTACAACCAATGTAATCCATACATACAAAGAAAACAATACAAAAAAGTTCAGAAATTAAGTTCTGTGTAATAAAATGGAAAATGGAAAAGGAAAAAGTATTGAACACGCTTACTGAAATGTATTTAATACTTGTTGGTAATGACAGCTTCAAGATGCCTCCTGTATAGAGAAACTAGTGGCATGCATTGCTTGGGTGTGATTTTAGCCCATTCTTCAAATCTTGAAGATTCCATGGGCCTCTTGAACTCTGATCTTTAGTTCTTTCCATAGATTTTCTGCTGGATTCAAGTCAGGTGATTGGCTGGGCCATTCTAGCAGCTTTACTTCCTTTCTCTTCCAAATGAGAGTTTCATTGACTGTGTGTTTGGGATCATTGTCTCACTGGAATTATTAGAATTTATCAGGATTAACCCCTTGAGATGTATCATCTCGTTTTCGAGGGGGTCCTTACAATGAAACACAATTACAACTTAAAGAGCAACAAGATTACAATTAACAAAACATCAACAAACAGGCAAACAATAAAACACCACCAAAAACACTACCAAAAAAAAAAAAAAAAAAAAAAAAACAACAGTACACATAACAACAACGACAGTTTCAATGATAGCATGTGCAATCTACTATAAAATAAGATAATAGAGATTGTTTAAACAACCGAAAAGAAGTGATGGATCTAATATCTATAGGCAAATTATTCCAGTCTAGTACAGATTAAAACATAAATGCTCTCTTACCAATTGTTTTTTTAACACGAGGAACAAGAAAGTAAGTCTGGACAGAGTGCCTAACTTGATGATTTGAAGAAAAGAGTACAAAGTATTGTTGTTGATAACTAGGATAATCAAAGTAAATACATTTAAATATAAATTGGAGCCAGTGAGTCTGCCTTCTCACATTCAAAGATGGCCACTGAAGTGCATCATACATTGTACAATGGTGAGTGGAAAAAGAACATCCTAAAACGAATCTACAAATTCTATTATATGCCGAATTAAGTGAGACAAGATCAGATTTTAATGCAGTCTGATAAACCACATCACAGTAATCAAAAAAATGGAAATATTAATTGAACAACTAGTTTCTTACGAACATTATAAGAGAAGCAATTTCGAGATCGATGCAAAATACTCATTCCAACATTGACTTTTCGTAAAACATGATTAATATGTGGTTTACAGGAGAGTTTAGAATCAAGCCATACACCAAGATATTTAATAGTGTCTACTCTATGCAGAGGAGTACCGTCTTTACATGAAATAACACAAGAACAGGTTTTAGAATTAAGTTTATGTCTAGAATCAAAAATCATAGTTTATGACTTGGTTTTATTAAGAACTAATTTATTAGCCAAAAGCCAGTCTTGTAAACTATTAAAATCCGATTGAAGAGATAACTGAATTTGTAAAGAATCAGAATTACATGTATATATGACAGTATCATCCGCATAAAGTTGAACCTGACAATTTTTAAGAAGTAATGGTAGATTATTTACATAAATAGAAAAAAGAAGTGGTCCCAGAACTGAACCTTGAGGCACACCTCTTTGCTGAATCAGGAAATCAGATTTATTCCCATTTAGGACAACGCATTGTTTCCTGTTGTGCAGATATGAATTAAACCACAAAATTGTACTTTTTGAACAACCAATAGCATGAAGTTTATCTAAAAGCAAATAACGATCAACCAAATCAAAAGCTTTAGTCAAATCAAGAAAAATAGCTCCTGTAAGCTGTCCACCCTCATTTCATCTAAATCATCCCGGTGGATGGCTGCAGATTTTTATCAGGAATGTCTTAGCAATTTTTCAATTCCTCCTTCCTTCAATTATATGAATTTTGCCAGTGCTACACCATGATGTTTTGGGGCCATTTGCCCTTCAAGCATGGGGTGAGTTACGGCATCCAAAGAGTATAATTTTGGTCTCATCTGACCAGACTATATTATCCAAGTATTTCACAGGGTTGTCTAAATGTTGTGCAGCAAACTGTAAATGTGCTTCAACATGCTTTTTCTTCAGCAATAGAGCCTTGTGTGGTGAGCGTGCATACAGACCACGGTGGTTGAGTGCATTACTTTTTGTACTTATTATTTTCTTTGAAACAATTGTACATGCTAATTCTAGGTCTTTCTGAAGCTCCCCACAAGTGGTCCTTGGCTCTTAGACAACATATATATATATATATATATATATATACACACACACACACACACACACACACACACATATATATACATATATATATATATATATATATATGCTATTATAGTATATACTATGTATACCATTATATTAGTATAGTAGGTTTATACTAAGACTCTCTATTCTAACTTTTTTTTTAAACATCACAATGTTCCGGACCCCTGTGGCAATAAATAAATTCACTCACTATTCATCTGACTATTTATTTAGTTTAAACAACAAACTGAAACACTGCACCAAATGTGTGTTTACGTATCAACACCATATATGACATGAATGTGCTTGTCAAGGCCCTACAAGCACACAGATATTACACAAACAGATATTACACAATCATTATCGTTTTGTGCAATACTTTTTAATACATATTACAATTTCAAGAGGGATTTCAATTCTTGGTGACATGTAGTCAATAATTTATTGATTCAGGCTAAATAATTGATGGTAGTGTGAGAGATGGATCATTAGGATGACTGTGATCCTCTACTATGAGATTGTGAGATTTCTGTTCAATAAATAATGGGTTTAGAGACCATTATCCAACATTTTACTAAAATGGATTAAACCCAAAACCACAAAGAAGTTTTAATGCCAGCTAAAAAAGCATTAAGCGAAGCGACTAGGGGATGAGAATGGAGTAAACCTGAATAAGGTCATAATGACACTTCATTCTCCCAATGAGGCTGTCGATATACAGTAGATGAAATAAGTAGAAAATATAAGTAAAAGACTGGCACCTTGACCGGCAGAGACAGCAGATGTTTAAAATCCAGTTATGTGATATAAGTTCCTCAAGGGAGGTTTTTTGCTTGACAATAAGGCCTGGTATACCTGCTATTAAGATCTGTCTCGGATGATCACAGACGATTAAAACAGACAGATCAGTGCTTACACTTAGTAGCAAAAAGGTCTGATTTCATGACTGCATACAGATATGTATACATATATATATACACACACATACATACATAATTTATATTTGTTTCATGGCACCTTTTTTATGCCTGAAAGTGAGTATCACTGATATACTACTGATGTCTCTAGGAAATAATTTTCTTTCCCTTATTATTTAACCATTGATAATAGCCATTCAACATTGCAGTATAATTGATCGCTATCAATTTAACATTTAATAGACTTACAACAAATTAGACAGATTCTAACAAATTAGACTTAATAACAAATTCTAAGTACTACTAGTTCCACCTGTGTTAATTGTGTTAAATATTTTTAATGACGTTAAACTGAAAAAAATTAAATACCTGAATTAACGTGCAAATTTTAACAGCAAATAGTGCATATATACACAGAAAGTGGGAGGGAGGGAGGGAGAGAAAGGGAGAGAAAGACAAACAATAAAGGATATAGGAAACATTTTGACAGATCTGAAGAACAGCACTTTCTGAACAATAAAAATAATAAATACACCACACAAAGCATAAACGGCCTGGTTTCAAAAACTAGTTGACAATATAATAAACACTGTAACATATATAGAGTGGTCAAAAAGTATGAGACCACATTATAACCACATATTCAAGCCTGCTAATAAACAGAAAGATTAAGGCTTTTTTTTAAAAAGAAACATTATGATGCCAGTTAGTTTTTACATTTACATCTCATCTCTGTAAAAATGTCTGTTAAATTGCAAAACAGCTCAGTCCTACTGCAGGGCTAGCATGCCTCCACACATGCAGAGCTAGCTGGCTAATCAACGGGTATGTCAGCACCTTAGCACAGTAATAGCCTATCTCACACTGATAAAGAGTCAGTCACATGGGATGCGGAAACCCCCTGTGGGCGAAGACGCTGGCTCTGCTGCAGACCCAGAGAGACGCAAGAGGGCTTCAGCACAGGATGGGCCAGTGGGCAACAAGCTAGCTGGCTGTTGGCCGTTACTCGGTTGGAAAGCTCAACTAGCCTGGCTTTCCAAATCTCCCTCTCGGACCCCTGTGGGTGTCGTGCTCTTGTGACATCTGTCTGAGACTGATACCACAAAGGGTATAGGAGCCTCTGGGGAGGCTGTACACCTCCAGCTCTCTTTAAGCTACCAATGCGGTTTTCCTGATATGCTTAAACTTATGACAGAGTTCATAACTTTGACTATTTAATTAGTGAAGTGTTGTTAAAGCAAATGTCACTATTGCTATATAGTGGAGCAACGCCCGGTCAGTTTTTTAGTGTCTCAGTTCCAAAAGTATTTTCCCCATTTATTTTTCCCAATTGGATTTTTAAAAGTCTTAGTTCATGAGCTATAAAGCAGAACCAAACCAACTGATGTAAATCACAACTTTGGTCTGAAGTAAAAGCAAATAAAATAGTACTTACTCTTGTGGTGTACCCATTTAAAGAAATGAATTGTTTTGTACTGTATGTTATACATAAGCATAAAAAACCTTACACATTACAACACCTTATCAGTTTGAAACTACTCTCAAAGAAATTGTTTAGAACTTTACCCTTTAAATGGTGCATTTCATATATAATGTGATGTAATGTAATATGTGAACATTAATAAAATGTTAAAGGGGTCATATGATGCTTTTTTAAAGATCATTATTTTGAGTATTTGGTGTAACAGAATATGTTGACATGCTTTAATGTTAAAAAAAAAACATTATTTTTCAATTACTGTGCATCATTGTAGGTCTTTTATGCCAATTGGCCCAGTGTATTTTTGTAATATGTATTGTCCCAGACTACATAAATAATATAATATAATATAATATAATATAATATAATATAATATAATATAATATAATATAATATAATATAATATGATATAATATAATATAATATAATATAATATAATATAATATAATATAATATAATATAATATAAACATTTATGGGGATTTTAGTGTTCAAAACGTGTATTCATGTCTTGAATTCTTGAATTAAGTCTTTCGTTCTTATTATTCTTTCTTGTATTATTTAAGGGAATTGTAATTCAATAAAATTACACGTTATAAATGCACCAAAGTAGTTATATATTTATACTGCTTAGCAACTCTGTGGTAACCACCCACAGTATTTAAATTCAGAACAGTTTTATGTCTGAACTTTCAGAACTCCAAAGTCCTGCCAGCACACTTTTATTTCAGTCTAGCTGATAATCCAGTACATTCCACCATAAACACTCCAAACTGTAAGTGTTCTACTTCTCTCCTCATAGACCAAAAGCTGAAGCCATCCCTGCTGGGATGAGTTGGTACAAATGTGTTGCAGTTACTTAAATAGGTACTTACGATAGCAGTCGCCACCCCTTTTCACCGTATTTTTGATAATGCACTCAACTTTTATTCGTATCGTGCGTCCTTACATTAACATCTGTCATTTCCTGGCAGTGTGTTGTCAGGAGAGCAGAAAATATCTGTAACATTCCACAAATAGTGACTCTTTCTATCTCCTTCCTGTGCTTGTTTAATGAATCCGTGTCATAGGCAAGATGGATCCCATTACAACGTGTCCCTCGACTCCCATCACATTAGCATCACCGCGCAGCGAGAGGAAGCGTCCACAATGGCAGGTAATAATCATAAGCTATCTTGTACAACACCTGAATGTCGTGATTACATCTGCCAAGACGGCTGTTCAAAGAACCAAATGGCTAAAAAGCATCATTGGGTTCAATAAACTGGCATCCTGCACATTAAGCAGATTTTTTTAATTAAGAACGTACATGCTTGTTTCATAACACGGTTAGTGTTTTTTCATGGCAGCGGGTTAATGCGACTGAAATTGTTGGCGTGAACCCGAGGCCATGGCGAGTGTGACTGAGCATGTGGTGGGCTGAGCATGGAGTGTGATTTTCAGAACAGCACCTGAGATCATCAGACGATGAGACATTTCCAGGTCAGTAAATAGTCTGAAAAAAGGCACGAAAGGTAACAGAATAGACCAGAATACACCTGTATTGACAAAAGATAAACATGATATGAACCATCCCAAACAGTATAAGTACAAGGATACACTATAGTGATATAAGATTAACTCAGAACTCCCTGATCACATGCCACTTTAATATAATATAATATAATATAATATAATATAATATAATATAATATAATATAATATAATATAATATAATATAATATAATATAATATAATATAATATAATATAATATAATATAATTTTTAATAATAATATCAACTTATCACAGACGACTCCGTTTCAAGGAATAACTTATAAATGTTTTAAGAACTAAAACCAAATTCACTAACAGCTGGGATACTTCTATATAGATCATTGTTCAGCATAAAACCCTTTTTCATTTCCATACACAACCTAGACTTTTAAATCAAATGATGATAAAATTATAGAGAACCACCAGCCACACTAGTACTACAGCCACACTCATCACTTTCTATGAATTACGTTCACACTGTTTTTGTGGTAATTAATTAAATACTGGTGTAATCAATCAGTAAATCATAAAGAAGTGCAGAGATCATTATAGCTAATTATGTTAAACTAATTATGATCTCAACAATGCCTTACTGTAATGGTGGTCAAGTCTCTTAATCAAGTACAAAAAGTTAAAAAAAAATCTAATGATTAAAATATTTCACACTGTCATTTTCTTTACGCTCTGTTCATGAAGTAAATAAGAAAGAAAGAAATACAAAAACTGTATCCAAAATAACAAAAACTACTTGTATATACAAAAATCTTGGAACCAAATCCACCTTTTACTCTAGAAAAAAAAAATGATGATACATGGTACAGTTTATGTTAAACTAAACTAAGCAAAGCAGCTTGTAGTTATACATTTTGTGTTGTTAGACAATTAAATGTTAGTTTCATCTAATGCTGAATTCTTGTCAACAGTTTTAAAAAAATAAGATGCCCAACTTAACATATATACCTAAGAACATGATTTTCTTTTACAAGTTATTAGCATCATTACTTGCTAAGTCACCTAAGTACTTGCCTGTGCTGATTATGCCGCACTATTTACCAGGTAATTATGATCTTGTGTTTAGCGCTTTTCTGTACTCAGCAAAGCCGCTAATTGATGCCAAACAGTGGGGGGTGCCGTGACCTGCCGTCTTCAAAATCTCACCTGGTTACTTATCAGCTAACATGCAAATGCTCTTAAATTAGAAGTGACAGAGAAATCAGTTCATATTGAGCTCCTCTGCATTTATCAGCTCTTGACCTTTGACCTTGGCTAATGGCCTGTTTACTTTAGCATTCTGGCACCCGCTGGTGCCAGCAGGAGTCATTCATCTATTGATTGTTCGTTTTGGATCTGAAAATGCTCATTAATCTGATCGATCACATATAGACGTCCAGCCTGGGCCGCTATCATTAGACACACCACATGTTAGCAGGTCACTGTGACTCGCAGGTAACTCATCTGAGAGGCAGTGAACTCTGAAGAGCACAAAGGGTCAGCAGGTGGTCAGACGACATAAATAAAAGGCTGAGGCAGACTGCATGAGTAGCCTAAATATGGCACACATGAGAAGAGCCAGATGACCATCTCAAACAGAGGGGAAAAAGAGAGAAAGCCAAAAAATGTATAGCATGAATATATATATATATATATATATATATATATATATTCTACCTGATATAAAATACAGCATGCAACAAACAGACCCCAATCATTTCAAATTTGCCTTTTTTTTTTTTTTACTAAAATGTACAAGTAATAATAAAAGTTTTTTTTAAGCTAAAGTAAATGTAATGTTAATTTTGTATCAAATACCATGTCATCACATCAACATATTGTGTAATTAGACTGAATTATTGTTAATTGTTTTACCTAAAAATAAAATATATAGTATTTAAAACTATAATACATGCATACATACGCATATGTAAATCCAGAAAAATCAAGCATTTACTCATATACAGTATATATATATATATATACATAAAATAAATAAATAAATAAAAAACCTGACTGACATAACTGGGCCATGTTATATTTATATAAACATCCTTCAATATTTTTTTTTTTTTTTACATTAATATCATTTCACTTAATTAAGTCATGTCTGTACTGCTTGTTCACGTTACCTTTCTTCAGAGCAACTTTCATTTCCTACACTCAAAAGGTCACACAGACAGAAGAATGCAAATGTAGCGATTTCCCCACAAGATTCTTTACCTGACTCATTTCCATAAGTTTTGTTTCCGGGGAACCACATCAAAGAAAAATGCAAACAGCTCACTCGTCAATGCAGTGACAGGTCAGCTTTGATCTCGTTTCATTTCTTTCCTGTTATATCTCGTTCTCATTTATTTTTACCTCACTTTCTGCCTGATTAAATGAATTAAGAGAGAGAACTGAGAGTGTACGTGTATCTTGAATGGTGCGTGATGTATGGAGAAGAGTTGTTGTTTTAGTCCACACAGTTTCTCAGATGTAGTTCAGCGACTGATACTGTACTCAATGATACCATTTACAGTTATTTACGTCACTTACGTCACTTCCTGTTTGTTGTTGGCAGCTGTACTGCGTTTGAGCTCCGTCACTATATTCTTTTCATTGACTATTTTTAACCCAAAAATCAATTTTATACATCATCGTTTCCGTTTATATAACGTGTGAATATATCCTCTATTGTATTCTACAACAAAAACAATCAGAGCGCCTCGCTATCACTAGTTTTATTTTGATCTCCCGGGTCCGCTATTAGCTTTTAGCCCGTTAGCATCAGCGGCGTGGTTGCGCTAACATTGCTAATACTCTATTCACACACATTACCACTGCTGTACTCACTGTTACTTGCTTTAATGGCGGATGAATGTCTCCACTCTGTGCAGCTCGAGCTCGAGGCCGTGGGAAAGCAGATTCGCAACCTGGAGGTGAGGCAGGCCCAGCTGAGAGAGCGGAGAACAGCGCTGGAATCATCCCGGGCTGACGCTCACAAGTCCGGGGTAAGTATACAGCGATCTGCTAACAGTCCCACCACGTCTACTCCGTGTGTTTCTCTGCACAGGCCCGGTGCACCCAGGACGCGATCTTCCCAGATGTCCTTCACTGCGACGCCGGGACACCACGGACCCTGGGTGCATCCACAGCGGAGGACGCGAGCCGGGTCCCGGGCGACGACTTCTCCCCCCCCTGCCTTCGACATCTCCATCCGGAACCGCTTCGCTCCCCTCCGCGAGACAGGACGCGACGCTGTGATCATCGGAGACTCCATCGTCCGACACGTAAGTGCTACGTTAGCCGAAGGTAAAGTGCACACTCATTGTTTGCCTGGTGCTCGTGTTCTCGATGTTTCTGCGCAGATACCCGCGATCCTGAAGGTCGACGAGAGCCCCAGAGCGGTCGTGCTTCACGCCGGGGTTAACGACACCACGCTGCGGCAGACGGAGACGCTGAAGAGGGACTTCAGCAGCCTGATCGAGACGGTTCGCAGCACGATGCCCGCGGCGACGATCGTCGTGTCAGGACCACTGCCCACGTATCGACGAGGACACGAAAGGTTCAGTAGACTTTTTGCTTTAAATGAATGGCTGTTGTCATGGTGTAAAGAACAGAAACTGCTATTTTTTAATATCTGGAATCTTTTTGGGAGCGTCCTAGGCTGTTTCGCGCTGATGGATTACACCCCAGCAGAATCGGAGCGGAGCTGCTCTCTGACAACATCTCCAGGACACTTCGCTCCATGTGACTAGTAAGACAATTCCCTAATAACTATTATGATGAGTTTTGTTCCACCCGCTTAAATGATAAAAGTACTTGTGCTGTAAAAACTATTAAGACTGTGTCTGTTCCCCGAATAGTGAGGTCAAAATATAATGTAGGATCTAGAAAAAATCTCATCGTAATTAAACCAGAAAAATGTAAAGTAAATGAACAAAAACAATTTTTTAAGTTTGGGCTCATAAATATTAGATCACTCACACCCAAAGCAGTTATTGTAAATGAAATGATCACAGAAAATAGTTTTGATGTACTCTGCTTGACTGAAACCTGGCTAAAACCAAATGATTATTTTGGTCTAAATGAGTCTACTCCACCAAACTACTGTTATAAGCATGAGCCCCGTCAGACTGGTCGTGGAGGAGGTGTTGCAACAATATATAGTGATATTCTCAATGTTACCCAGAAAACAGGATACAGGTTTAACTCTTTTGAAATACTTCTGCTAAATGTTACACTGTCAGACATGCAAAAGAAGTCTAATGTATCTCTTGCTCTGGCTACTGTGTATAGACCACCAGGGCCGTATACAGAATTCCTAAAAGAATTTGCAGATTTCCTCTCAGACCTTCTAGTTACAGTTGATAAGGCGCTAATCATGGGAGATTTTAATATTCACGTTGATAATGCAAATGATACATTAGGACTTGCGTTTACTGACCTAATAAACTCCTTTGGAGTCAAGCAAAATGTCACCGGGCCCACTCATCGTTTTAATCATACACTAGATCTAATTATATCGCATGGAATCGATCTTACTGCTATAGATATTGTACCCCAATGTGATGATATTACAGACCATTTCCTTGTATCGTGCATGCTGCGTATAACTGATATTAACTATATGTCTCAGCGTTACCGTCTGGGCAGAACTATTGTTCCAGCCACCAAAGACAGATTCGCAAATAACCTGCCTGATCTATCTCAACTGCTATTTGTACCCAAAAATACACATGAATTAGACGAAATTACTGACAACATGGGCACTATTTTCTCTAATACATTAGAAGCTGTTGCCCCCATCAAATTGAAAAAGGTTAGAGAAAAACGTACTGTGCCATGGTATAACAGTAATACTCACTCTCTCAAGAAAGTAACTCGTAGTCTTGAACGCAAATGGAGAAAAACTAACTTGGAAGTTTTTAAAACTGCATGGAAAAACAGTATGTCCAGGTATAGACAGGCTCTAAAAACTGCTAGGGCAGAGCATATCCACAAACTCATTGAAAATAACCAAAACAATCCAAGGTTTTTATTTAGCACAGTGGCTAAATTAACAAATTACCAGACGCCACCTGATTCAAATATTCCACCAACGTTAAATAGTAATGACTTTATGAATTTCTTCACTGATAAAATAGATAACATTAGAAATTCAATAGCAAATGTAGATTCTACAGCGTCTAACACTTCAGTTTCATCCATCGCACCCAAAGATAAACTGCAGTGCTTTACAAATATAGGACAGGAAGAGCTAAATAAACTTATCACTGTATCTAAACCAACAACATGTTTATTAGATCCTGTACCCACTAAATTACTAAAAGAGCTGTTACCTGTAGCCGAAGAACCGCTTCTCAATATCATTAACTCGTCGTTATCTTTAGGTCACGTCCCAAAACCATTCAAGCTGGCGGTTATCAAGCCTCTTATTAAGAAACCAAAACTAGATCCTAGTGTACTGGCAAATTATAGGCCTATTTCAAATCTTCCATTTATGTCTAAAATTTTAGAAAAAGTTGTGTCTGCTCAATTGAGCACCTTCCTGCATAAAAATGATCTGTATGAAGAATTTCAGTCAGGTTTTAGGCCCCACCATAGCACAGAAACTGCACTTGTTAAAATTACAAATGATCTGCTTCTTGCGTCAGATCAAGGCTGCATCTCATTTCTAGTCTTACTTGATCTTAGTGCTGCGTTCGACACCATAGATCATGACATACTCATAGATCGATTACAAAACTATACAGGTATTCAAGGGCAGGCTCTAAGATGGTTTAGATCCTACCTGTCCGATCGCTACCATTTTGTTTACTTAAATGGGGTGTCATCTCATTTATCATCAGTAAAATATGGAGTGCCACAAGGATCCGTCCTAGGTCCCCTTCTATTTTCAATATACATGTTGCCCCTTGGTAATATTATTAGAAAATACGGAATTAGCTTCCACTGTTATGCTGATGATACTCAGCTATATATTTCAACGAGACCAGATGAAACTTCCCAATTATCTAAGCTAACAGAGTGTGTTAAAAATGTAAAAGATTGGATGACAAATAATTTTCTCCAATTAAATTCGGATAAGACAGAGATATTAATTATTGGACCAAAAAACACCACACAGAATCTTGTAGATTACAATCTGCAACTAGACGGATGTACTGTTACTTCCTCTACAGTCAGAAATCTGGGTGTTATATTGGACAGCAATTTGTCTTTTGAAAATCATATTTCCAATGTTACAAAAACCGCATTCTTCCATCTTAGAAACATTGCCAAGCTACGAAACATGTTATCTGTTTCTGATGCAGAAAAGCTAGTTCATGCTTTCATGACCTCTAGACTGGACTATTGTAATGGACTTCTAGGTGGTTGTCCTGCTTCGTCAATAAACAAGCTACAGGTCGTCCAAAATGCAGCAGCTAGAGTCCTTACCAGGTCAAGAAAATATGATCATATTACCCCTATTTTACAGTCTCTGCACTGGCTACCTATTAAGTTCCGTATCAGTTACAAATTATCATTACTTACCTATAAGGCCCTAAATGGTTTAGCTCCTGCGTACCTAACTAGCCTTCTACCACGCTACAACCCATCACGCACCCTAAGGTCACAAAACGCTGGACTTTTGGTAGTTCCTAGGATAGCAAAGTCCACTAAAGGAGGTAGAGCTTTTTCACATTTGGCTCCCAAACTCTGGAATAGCCTTCCTGATAATGTTCGGGGTTCAGACACACTCTCTCTGTTTAAATCTAGATTAAAAACGCATCTCTTTCGCCAAGCATTCGAATAATGTATCTCTTAAATTGTGAGTGTAGTTGCATCTGCATTTTTATTCTTTAGCTTGGGTTAAACTAATTTTACTTTGTTGGATCAGCAGCTATGCTAATGATGTCTCTATTTTGTTTCTATGTTTTGCCACGGGATTTACATCCCGTGGCATAACTAGGATTTACACAAGCTCCAGTCTGGATCCAGAACACCTGAGAAGAGATGATGCTGACCCTCAGAGGACCCCAGATGATGCTAACCTTGAATCAACAAACAGAACTAACAAATATTGCTACATGTGTGACTGCATCCTATAAATTACTATTAATTATTAATATTGATAGTTCATCATCTAGCTGACTACGTCTTGTATTATTATTATTATTATTTTTATTTTTCTAAAATCCTGTCAAACGTGCACAAACTACTAGCTACTACTAAATATTGTAGAAACATAATTTTCTGTAAAGTTGCTTTGTAACGATTTGTATTGTAAAAAGCGCTATACAAATAAACTTGAATTGAATTGAACAGTTATTTACTATGCTTATAAAAAATCCTTACATGAAGAAAAGGAGTCAATTAGTTTACAAACTAGCCTAAAATACAGCAGTCTAGAAATGTGCCCTTAAGAACTGTAATAGTAAATCAATTTTAGAAGCATCCAATAGCCCTCACAAGGAAAATGGCTTAATAAACATAATAAATAATGACTTAATGTATAATGCAAAAAGGACAGTGTGAGGATTAGGGGATAAAAACATCATTAGCCAAGTATAAAAACATGCAAGTCCTTGCCAAGATGGGCAAACAAAAAGTGTGTGTTGTGTGTGTGTGTGTGTTACTCCCAGCAGCACCCCAAAAGCCTGCAGATGTTGTGTGTATACGTGTGTGTGAGTATGTGTTTCAGAGTGAATAAATCCTTTGATGGTTGGAAAGTCAAAAGCATCACACAGACATCAAAAGGTTTTTTTTTTCCTTCCCACACACAGCACTAGCCACTTCAGACTGACTAAACTGCACATATCCTGTACACAGACCGTACAATACTATGAAGCTCCTGAAAAGACATGGTGATGGAAAAAATATGAGATGGCAAAAACATTTTTATATATATATATATATATATATATATATATATATATATATATTTTTTTTTTTTTTTTTTTTTTTTTTTTTTTTTTTGTCAAATCTGTCTTAGTGTTTAATTTTTATACCATAATTTACTCACTCAAAATTAGTTTTAAACCTGATTGAGTTTCTTTCTTCTGCTGAACATAATTAACTATTTTAATACAACTATTTTGAAGAACGTGGAAAACCAAACACCTGCTGGTCCACAGTGGCTTTGTATGTATTTCCTACTATCAAATTCAATGTGGACAAGCAACTGTTTAGTTACCAACATTCTTCAAAATATCATCTTTTGTGTTTGGCACAAGAAAGAAATTAATACAGGTTTGGGATAACTTGTGAGTGAGTAAATAATGACAGAAAATTATTTTAGGGTGAACCATCCCTTTAATGGCAGTCAGCTGCATGTTTAATACTGTCCCTTTAAGAGCTGCACGCATCAAATATACAGGCATGCATCTGTTTTTCTCTCAAATGTTTATTTTCATTTTAGACATAACTCTATATGTAAGTCTATATGTAAACCTTGTGGGTTTTGACAGTATTAGCGCAGAAGATAACTTAGTTCAGTAATCAGGCGGTGTTTGACAGGTTTTTTTAGTTTTCGGGTGTAGGTGCTCAGAAAAAGCGCACACCAGAATAGCATGCGAATGAAACATATAATCGGTAAGGCTTTTAAACAGATGTTTTTGTGATTGCAAAAAAGTGCAGTGTCCTGTAAGAGTATGTATGTATGTATGTATGTGTATGTCACGTTATAGCCCACAGTATATTGAGATTGAGACGGAGGCACCAGAACTGTAACTGTTAATTACAGCATTTGTGCTTAAAGGGGTCATGAACTGAGAAATATTTTGACATTTAAGAGATCATTGTACTATAAAACAATGATCTCGTGGGAAGTCGTGGCCTAATGGTTAGAGAGTGGGACTCCCAATCGAAAGGTTGTGAGTTCGAGTCCCAGGCCGGCAGGAATTGTGGGTGGGGGGAGTGCATGTACAGTTCTCTCTCCACCTTCAATACCACGACTTAGGTGCCCTTGAGCAAGGCATCGAACCCCCAACTGCTCCCCGGGCGCTGCAGCATAAATGGCTGCCCACTGCTCCGGGTGTGTGCTCACAGTGTGTGTGTGTGTGTGTTCACTGCTCTGTGTGTGTGCACTTCGGATGGGTTAAATGCAGAGCACAAATTCTGAGTATGGGTCACCATACTTGGCTGAATGTCACTTCACTTTTTCACTTTCTATAAGTTGTAACTCAAAACTTTCTCGCTAGTCTAAAAACAGCTCATACTGAAGTCAGTCTGCCAAAACCACAGCTTGTAGAATGTGACACTTCATTGTTATTGAATGTGACATATTATACATGTAATATTGCAGCTAAACACCACTTCCACAGAAGATGAACAACACCTGCTTCTACAATGCTGCCTGTTTAGCCCCGCCCACTGATTCGCACACGTAGTGCTTGCGACAGAGGCGAATGCACAGCTCTTAGCGCAGAAATCAAATGATAAACCTGCCGGAAAGTTTGCTTAAGTGAGATGTTTCAAACCCCAGAACAAACTATGTTTGATTTTGTTCTAAATCAATGCCACACCAGTTAAGTCTTCCATTTCTCTTTAGGTATATCAGGACCTTTAAACTAGTTAGGGAACACAGTAAATACACCAGCATGCCATGGTCAACAACATCCCCAACCAGCCATTCAACAGAAGAGAGAGAGAAATATCAGGGCTGAAGATAAGGAGAGTTCTAGTATTAAAAAATAAATAAATAAAACAGAAATGCAGAAAGATGGGCTGAGGGTACAGACAGAGATGGAGAAAGTTGAGAGGAGGGACAGGCCACCCTGAGAACTCGGAGGCCATGTGGGGTTGAGAGAGGATCTCTGGGGTCTGCCGTCAGGGAGAGAGGAAGATTAGATGATTGAATCCTGAGTCGTGCTGTCTTCAAAGACTCAGAGGTTCATCTGAAAAGCAGTGGGGCAACCGTAACAAACATACAAGCCCTCAGCCACACTCTAATCCGTCTGTAACTTCATACACACAGGGAGTCACTCACATCGTGACTATTCGTTTGATATCATAAGCCATTAGTAACATCTTAAGTCATTCTGTTGAAGAAGTACTGTACCATTTCAAACCCTAAACAACTGATAAACTGCAAAAAAAAAAAAAAAAATGCTAAAAAGTTGAGTTTTGCTACCTTAAATATACTACTTGATTATTCATTTCTATGGTAATGTATTTAATTCAATAAATATTATACACCAAAACTAAAAAAAAAAAAAAAAAACTTGTTATTATTTGTAACTGTATATTCTATTTTATATAATACATATAAAATGTAATTTATCTGATAAAGATCAGATAAATTATATTTTATTTATATTTTAATAAATATTTTAAAAGGAAGTATACATGTATACAATATATATATATATATATATAAATATATATATATATATATATATATATATATATATATATATATATATATATATATATATATATATATATATATATATATATATATATATATATAAACACAATATTTTATATGATATAAAATATACTTTTATAAATGTAACAATATATTATAAATTATAATTAATGTTTTCATTATAATAAATAAATATAATAAATACATTTATCTATGTTTGTGACATTTCCTTTCACATAAATAACACAGAAAAAAGTGTTTAATTTTCACATATTGCTGACTCTTGAATGTTAATGATATTGCGACCAGAGGCATGATAACAGGGCTAGCAGCAGCCAGGGCCGGATTATGGCATCACGGGGCCCCTGTTGATGTTGATTTGGCGGCCAATCACCCGTTGACTGCTGGGGATCGTCTCTGGCCTTTTGCACTGCATCCTGCTATTTGAAAACATTTAGATGGCCTCATGTGGCGGTCATAAGCCCCTGGGCAGGTGTCCAAATGCCCATACCATTAATCCAAACCTGGCAAGTTCTCAAGTTCAGAATATCCCAAGACACTCATTTATTATTAATTTAGCAAATGCACATAGCACTTAAATGCAAGTCTTTGTTTAAAAAAAAAATAAGATCTGACCAAAATCTACTTTTCTGCATTAAAACAGAAACTGGAAAAGGCACCCATTTGATAAAACGACTCAAGAATATGGCTGAAATGGCATCAGTCAATAATCCACTGTCTGACATTTCAGAGATCACATGTCAGCCAGCTGGATCAAAGAGTGTATATATTTTTCACAAATCCAGGAGATTGTCTATTGACTATGTCTGCGTAGGTGTTCACCGGCCCTCGTCAAAGCCACAGATATGATAGTCTGTCTCCAAAATGATGGATTTCCATGTGTGTTAAAGGGCCCATACTGTATTTTTCACTATTTTATTTTTTATTTATTTTTTTTTTTTTGTCTCCGTTATAATCCTAGTCAAGGATTCTTGTCCGCAAAACAGCTATAATTTAGTGTTTTTCTGTAACACAACTGGCATAGCATTACGCTAGAAACTCCAAGGACATGCGACTGATTCCCAAGAAATGCACATACTGATATTATAAAGAGAATTTTAAAGGGATAGTATAACAGAATAATGCATTTCCCTTGCAAAGCACACAAAAAAATGTGGTATTTCTATATTTGACCCTTTTGAAACTCGCTCTCTCTGCAAGTCTCAGGGTCCTCGAGGAAGACCAAGGTGAGTGAATCATGCTAATATGTGTCTGATCTCAGTTCCCCCCTAACATCTGTTGTGTCTAATGAGTCACCTCAGTCCCACAGTCACCATGAGCTTTCTTTTACCCAGCCAACAAAAATGTGTCATCTCTCACATCAGATCAACTATTTATAAAGAGCAGACTACAAACCTCAAGAACAGCGGGAAAGAAAAACCTTTTCTTTCTCTTAGAAACATTCTCTATTTGACTTTCACACACAGGTTTCCTACTCAAAATATTCTTTACATTCTCATTTTGACTGAGGGTCAATAATAATAATAATAATATACACACTCCAAAATTAATAGAAATAATTTAGATAATTAAAATGAAGCTTATTTCTAAAACCATGTTTTGCATTGTGACACTTTCATGATAATTAAGCACATAATTATATCAATTATTTTAGTTCATTAATAGCTACATGATAGTTATACAATTCATTTTTACAGTGACAGAAGCTTTCTCCAGATACTACAAATGAAAAATAAATAGCTGCAGCTAATTCGGTTAAAAACTGTATTTTCATTGCTTATTAATGTGCGCTGTCTCTTCCAAAATAAATGAATAAATAATAAATGTCTCCAATTTCTAATTTCTCTAATGTACAAAAATATTCAGATTTACTATCAATTAAACGCCAAATGCAAAATACTTGATTAAACTCATAATCGTATTAAATACTAATAATATGAATAACAAAATACCAGTAACATTTGAAATATCTTCATCCAGTTGTTAAAATTTTTCATTTTTCCTTTATTTTTGGGGTAATTGACAGATTTCATATGATTTGCCCAATAAAGTTCCCTGTGTTTTGACTCTTGCCTTATTAAACCAACACAAAACTATTCACTTTAGTAAAAAAATACATCAGTCATGCTCCATCTGAGGGAAAGAAATCACACTCATACATTTAAAACATCTCATACCTTACTCCTGTTATTATTATTCACAGCTAGAGAGAGCGATTCAATAAGAATTGATAGGAAACGTTTGCCATTTCCCAGCAAACTTCTGATATTTGACGCTTGACATTCTCAGGTGCTCTGTACCTGCGTGAGACCGAGGAACGGTGTGTTATCTGTGCCTGCCGCGCACTCAGAAGGAAGTCTGGAGGTCAGAGGTCAGGGCTTGGTGTTTCTAATGCAGTGATGGAGAGACAGCAGGGGTGCGAGAGAAGGAAAGAGACATTAGGACAAAAGCGGGAGGAGAAAGACCTTCTTAGCATTTCACACAGAGCCTCAAAGTGCAGCAAGCCTCTGCTGCTGGCAAACCACTGATAAATGTCCTTAAGCGAAGCTTTTGTGGTTGTGTCTGTGTGTGTGTGTGTGTGTGTGTGTGTGTGTGTGTGTGTGTGTGTGTGTGTGTGTGTGTGTGTGTGTGTGTGTGTGTGTGTGTGTGTGTGTGTGTGTGTGTGTGTGTGTGTGTTCAAAAGACTGAGAGACTCAAAGAGTCAGAAATGAAACAAGTCACCAGCGCAGCACAACAAAAACAGAGACAAACTCTGTATTAAATTCAGTTAACCATTCGTGACCCTGGACAACAAAACCAGTCGTAAGGTTTTTTTTTAAGTGAGAACTGAATAAATAAGCTTTCCCTTGATGTATGGTATGTTATTATAGGACAACTATTTGAAAATCTGGAATCTGAGGGTGCAAGAAAATAAAATCTAAATATTGAGGAAAATCGCCTTTAAAGTTGTCCAGATTAAGTCCTTAGCAATGCATATTACTAATCAAAAATTAAGTTTTTATATATTAATGGTAGGAAATGTACAAAATATCTTCATGGAACTTGATCTTTACCTAATATCCTAATGATTTTTGGCATAAAAGAAAAATCCATCATTTTGACCCATATAATGTATTGGTGGCTATTGCTAATAATATACCCTATCGACTTAAAACTAGTTTTGTGGTCCAGGATCCCATTTGTTCCTCATGGAATAGTTCACCCAAAAATTAAAAGACTCAAGTATTAGCCAGAAACAATTGTTTGAATTTAAAAATGTCTTGTTGGATTTTTAATTACAAATAGGCAGCTTCTGGGACAATGGGACAATTACTTTTACTCCATTGTGAAAAAGGCCCAGCAGAGGCTATATGAACTTTGCTCAACCTGCCACAGGAGTGACCCAGTTCTACTCAGCCATCATTGAGTCTGTTCCGTGTTCGTCTATAACCATTTGGTTTGGTCCAGCTACCAAATCAGACATCAGAAGACTATAACGGACAGTCAGGACTGCTGAGAAGATTACTTGTGCCCCGCTGCCCAACCTTCAAGAACTTTACACCTCCAAAGTAAGGACAAAAACTAGGAAAATCACCTGGGCCCCTCACATCCAGCCCACTTTCTCTTTGAACTGTTGCCCTCTAGCCAGTGCTACAGAGCACTGAGCACCAGAACAGCTTTTTCCCTCAGGCCATATTCCACCTCATTTCAGGACATAACTTCATAACTTCTCAAAACTTTTCATCTGTAAATAGCATATTTGTTCAACTGTTTTTGTCCATACCATGACATTTCCAAAGTGAAACTCGACCCCAGTGACATTCATCAATAAAAAATAAATAAACAGAATTTTCTTCTGTGAAACCTTGAAAGTATATTTTTAATAAACGGTAATTGCAGATAATATAACATTTCTTCAATTAAAAGCCACTCTAGTGTAATTAAAGAGAGTGCACTCGTTAAATGAATAACACTTTTAAAAAAGTGCACTTTGTAATAATGTACAATTAAAGGTGTTCCTTTAAGGTCCATTTTTAAATGCTTTAATAATCTTTTGTCATGTATATAGTAGTACACTTATTTTGAAGTTTTGACTAACATACTAAAGCACATGTAAAGTACTTCATTATCATTTGAACTTTAGTCTATTTATCATTTAACTGCTATTAACATGCAATAAAGTGTACTTCATTTTCTCAAGGGTATTCCTTTATTCCCAACATTGCACCAATATATAAAGTCACTGAAAATATTGAGTCATAATTTATACGAACCAAATCTATGCTAAATGGCTATACAGTATATTACGCTGTTTCATGGAATAGGGTGTCAGGGACAGACTATGTGACCAAAACACGCTTTGTGATTTTACCTGGTCTACCTAAATGCTAAACAGAAAGGCTGGAGCATAATGAAATGTGTCCCAGCACCACAAACACACACTTCCTGTGCCAGTAATTTACACTTCAAAGCTATGTGTCCTCTCTGCCTTGCATGCAAGCTTTCTCATTTATACAAATACACACACACACACACTGCATGACAGCTGCAACACACAAAAAAAAATATCACACATAAAAGTCCCTGTATGTGTGGATCCTCATTTAGACACTGTAAGATATCACACACCCACACAGCACAAATAATTTGAACTAGTCTTGGCAGGTCCTCTATATTTCCGTTCCCTCCCTCTCTTGTGATGAAGCACCCTGTTTTTCCTCTCAGACTTTTGGCTCCAACAGTGTTTGTTTTGTTTGTTGCTTTCTGATTGTTCATATACGTGAACATGAATGCTCAGCCAACGCATTGCATGTGTGTGCGGCACCCATATACACAAGTGGAGCCCACATCCTTGTTAGCTAATGGAAGAATGTACGATCTACTGCTGTCGGCTGGCATTAAAAGCACTTTAATTTTTGATGTTGGCCTATAATTTGCGATAGTTGTGCCTGGTGATATTTCGAAAATGTAAATGTGCCTTTTTGGCCTTGCACTAAGAAAAAAAAGATTAAAGTATCTGTGCACAGATCTAGTACATTTTTGGAGCGGTTATGATTCTGTCACTTATCCAGAACAGGGTTGCCCAGACAGAGATATTGGCAGGGTCAAAGAGTTGGAAAAATCTGAAAATATGAGCTACTAAAACATGTCCAGCATAGCCGAAGCCAACATTATTCAAGTGTGGACTGTTGCAAGTGTAACAAAGCTAGCAAATAAACTGTCAAATGCACATTTGTCTTTGTGAACTTAGAAAAAAATAAAAAGATGGACTGTTCATGCCAACTACATTTCATATATTTGTGTGGAGAAATTCTGGAAATGTTTTTATGAGTTTTACTACAGGCTAAAAATATAATTGTTAATTATATTATTTTTTTTATTTAAATATATAAACAAATATGTACATATATTTAAACATATGTGACCTGGACCACAAAACCCAGTCATAAGTAGTACGGGTATATTTGTAGCAATAGCCAACAATACAATGTACAGTATGGGTCAAAATTATAGATTTTTCTTTAATACCAAAAATCATTAGGATATTAAGTAAAGATCATGTTCCATGAAGATATTTTATAAATTTTGTACTGTAAATATAGCAAAACTTAATTTTTGATTAGTAAATGCATCACTAAGAATTTCATTTGGACAACTTTAAAGGCAATTTTTTTCAATATGTAGATTTTTTTGCACACTATATTCTACAAAATATTCAAATCTTCAAATCTTTATCCTAACAAACCATGAATCAATGGAAAGCTTATTTACTCAGCTTTCAGATGATGAAAGCTGAATGAAAAAAGATGAAAAAAAGATGTTTCTCTTGTTTTGAAATAAATAAATTAGAAATAAAAAATAAATACTTCTAATAAAATAAAATGAAAAATCTAATGAATCAAAGTAAAAAATAAAGTAAAACTAGCTTGATGTTGTATCTCAAAATGTTGTATCATAGATTTGTGTTAAAAAAAATAGGCAAATATCTAACGATTGTAAATTGTGGATATTTTATGAGCTTAACTACATACATACATATATATATATATATATATATATATATATATATATATATATATATATATATATATATATGTATATATATATGTATATATATATGTATGTGTATATATATATATATATATATATATGTATGTGTGTATATATATATATATATATATATGTATGTGTATATATATATATATATATATGTATGTGTATATATATATATATATATATATATATATATATTTTTTTTTTTTTTTTTTTTTTTTTTTTTTTTTTTAAGATTCTTTTCTTTTTAAAAAGGT
The DNA here is from genome assembly GCF_963082965.1 of Carassius carassius. Taxonomy (NCBI): domain Eukaryota; kingdom Metazoa; phylum Chordata; class Actinopteri; order Cypriniformes; family Cyprinidae; genus Carassius; species Carassius carassius. The sequence goes on along the minus strand of NC_081774.1, from coordinate 4,872,440 downwards.
CTAGGAATTATTTTTCTGTACATTTACTTTACATATCTTACATTTGTGTGGAGCAATAGCCAAACAACTGACAACAGTCAATTTTTAATTTTTATTTTTATGTACTGTGTACAAAATAAACTATACAATTTTAATTTCATATATTCTGTGTTTTTTTATTTATTTTAATATATAAATGCACTGTATATTTTACATAGAACAAAAAATAAATCAAGTAAATTTAAGTACAAAACAATAATAATAATAATAATAACAACAACTAGCATGACAGCATGGAACTCCTGTGGCTCATAAATATTAATCTGTTAATGTGACTGAACGATTATCAAGCAAACGGTCAGCTTAAATTAATTAATATTCATGAGCTAATTTCCTGACCATCATTCGTCCTGCTGCTGGATGTCCATACTTAATGTTTTTGCTTTGCTAACAAACCTTTTCAAATGTCGATGACATTAAACCAGACATTGTAAACATACAAACTTTTCTAATATTCTCTTCAAACTTTTCTAAATCATGAAGATAGGTGACCTGAAAAAAAGCCGACCATAAAACAAGAGTTTAAACTAATTCCCGGTGGGACTGTGCAATTGGTAGGCCCTTTCTCGCCATGCATTATAAACAGCAGTCTGATGCATTTCATAACTCATTGACACAGGTTTGTGTAGCTAGAAGTGTTTTCGTTAGCTATAGTTGCACAGGCTATGCTTCGGGCCTTGAAAGGAAAACAGGCAACGTTTGGAGAGTGTTTGAGTTGAATTTGCAATTAATGTGGCATCAGCAGGAACAAAGGTACAAGCGTGTCCTGCATGTGGAACGGCACACGCGCACACGCACACACTCTCCTGCATCCGCTCACACCCTTGCTCAGCCCTAGGGGACTCTCCTTTCCTTCTGTCAAACACCTCCATGTTAACAAAAGGCAATTAAACGCTGGCTGCTCACATCTATTGATCATATCTAACACAATGCACTGCTCTGCCAATGTAGAACAACAGGAGCCATATTCAGCCAGAAATCCCCTGCCTCCATCCACCCTCGGCAAGACAGACGCCCGTCTAAAGATCCATATCTGCTGCTCATTTAACGCTTGTTCCTGTGAATCTAACAAAACATCACATTTCACCTCCCAAAAATAAGCTTTAAATATAAATGTCTGTATTTTGCATTAACAAAATGAAGCCATTTAGAGCCATTAAGATGTTTTGCTTTGTGCCATTATTTGGATGACAGTTAAGCACACTTGCCCTTGAATTGCCATTACTAATGTGTCTGGATGTTTTACTTTTAAGCCTTTTCTTGTCCTTTTCCTTAAAGTTTTTAACATTCTCAGTGGAGACTTTTATGACTGAAATACATTAATTAAAAAAAGGTATTAAATATTATACAAAACAATGATAATAAAAATCTGGATACATTAGTTAGTACCACCATATGTAAACAATATGTAAATGTAAAGAGATAGATTATGTGTGTGTGTGTGTGTATGTGTGTTCATTAATCATTAATCATGTCTATATTTGTGATGGTAATGAATGTGATAGGAAGCAAAAGCAGTGTGAACATATATTTATTGATGACAAATACGGTGAACACAAACTCCGTGAAGACAATGATGAACTCCGTGGGTGATGATGTTATCTCTCGGCTGGGTGGCGCAGTGGCTTGATGGCTGGTGATGACGTGGCGTGAATCTCCCGTGATGAATACAATCCAGTGACGATCAACGGCGAAATAAACAATCCAACACGAACAAGACCAAGACAACCCAACAAGACAGTCCAACATCCGGAACAACTATCAGACAAGGAAGGAGAGAATGAGGTGAGTATATGTAGCTGACGGTAATGTGAGACACCTGGTGCGGGGACTGATTAGCAGCTGATTCCAATGAGCATGATGTAACCACATGAAAGACACCAAATCACAGGACCTGAGAACACAGCCGATCCATGCACCGTGACAGTACCCCCTCTCTTAGGAACGTCCCCTGACGTTCCCAGCCTCCTGTACCTGTTGATTGAAATCATCAATAAGAGAGTGATCCAATATATCTCTAGCAGGAACCCAACTTCTCTCCTCCGGACCGTAACCTTCCCAGTCCACCAAGTACTGGAATCCGCGTCCCCTCCGTCTAGAGTCCAGAATACGATTGACCGAATAGGTTGGTTCCCCGTCTACGAGCCGCGGCGGTGGGGGAACCGGGGCAGGCGGATTAATACGAGCAAAAAATACAGGTTTAATTTTTGATACATGGAACACGGGATGAATCCTCCGGTACGCTGGAGGAAGATTGAGGCGGACTGCCACCGGACTAATGATCTTGGTGACAGAAAACGGGCCAATAAATTTGGGAGCAAGTTTATTAGCAACGGATCGGAGAGGAATGTTCTTGGTAGAAAGCCACACTTTGGAACCAACGACGTATACGGGAGGCCTCGACCGGTGGCGATCGGCTTTGGCCTTGGTGCGCGCTCCCACCTGGACCAGAGTCTCACGGGCTCTGGTCCATGTGCGACGGCACCTCTGGACGAAGGCGTGAGCGGAAGGGACCGCGACTTCGGATTCCAGACTGGGAAAAATAGGTGGCTGGTACCCTATACTACATTCAAATGGGGACAGGCCCGTGGCAGACACTGGTAAGGAATTGTGTGCGTACTCCACCATCGACAGCTGCTGACACCAGGAGGAAGGATTTCGAGCGACCATACATCGTAGTGTTCTCTCCAAATCTTGGTTGGCTCTCTCAGTTTGCCCATTGCTTTGAGGATGGAACCCCGAAGAGAGACTAACAGTGGCCCCCAGAAGTTTACAAAACTCTCGCCAAAATTTGGACACAAACTGGGGTCCTCTGTCAGAGACCACGTCTATCGGGAGGCCATGTAACCGAAAGACGTGATCAATGACTGTTACCGCTGTCTCCTTGGCTGAAGGTAATTTGGGCAAGGGGATGAAATGAACCGCCTTCGAGAACCAGTCCACCACGGTCAAAACTACCGTGTTACCCAGAGAGGGTGGGGGGGCAGTGACAAAATCTAGCGCAATGTGGGACCAGGGTCTCGAAGGGATTGGCAGCGGTTGTAGGAGCCCATCTGGGGGTCTGTTAGAAGTCTTAACAGTGGCACAAACTGAGCAAGCCAAAACAAAACTGCGAACATCATGAGCCATGAGTGGCCACCAAAATCTTTGCTTGACCAAATGTAAGGTGCGACTTACCCCTGGATGACATGCCACATTGGAACAATGACCCCATTGGATAACTTCGGACCGAAGACTTTCTGGCACAAACAAACGGTTAGGTGGGCAACCGGCCGGAGGGGTTACCCCATGTAAGGCTGTCTTTACCTTCGATTCGACCTCCCAACTGAGAGTAGAAACAATAAGTGTCTCAGAAAAAATACTCTCGGGAGTGGACGGGCGATCGGAGCGGTCAAAAATTCGAGATTAAGAATCGGGTTTGATGTTTTTGGAACCCGGGCGGTACGAAAGTGTAAAATCAAAACGTCCGAAAAAAAGTGCCCACCTAGCCTGCCTAGAGTTTAGTCTTTTGGCAGTTCTGATGTATTCTAGATTCTTATGATCGGTCCAAACCATGAAGGGTACCCCTGACCCCTCCAACCAATGACGCCATTCCTCCAATGCCAGCTTGACTGCCAACAGCTCTCTGTTACCAATATCGTAATTTGACTCTGCTGGCGACAAACGATGAGAGAAAAACGCGCAGGGATGCATCTTGTCGTCCGAGGGTGAGCGCTGTGAAAGCACCGCACCTACCCCCACCTCTGACGCGTCGACCTCTACCACGAACTGACGTGACGGATCAGGGGTAACAAGGATGGGGGCCGAAACAAAGCGGCGTTTGAGGTTGGCAAACGCAGCTTCCGCTGCGTCTGACCACCTGAACGCCGTTCTGGGAGAGGTCAAGGCAGTCAGAGGCGCGGCTAGTTGGCTGTAATTGCGAATAAAACGCCGGTAAAAATTGGCGAACCCCAGAAACCTTTGTAGGGCCTTACGGGAATCTGGACTTGGCCAATCTACCACAGCCTTGATCTTCTCGGGATCCATGCGCATACCCTCGGCTGACACGATGTACCCTAGAAAAGGAACAGACTGTGCATGAAAGTCGCATTTCTCCGCCTTGACAAAAAGCCCATTCTCTTACAGCCTCTGAAGCACTCGTCTGACGTGTTGAACATGTTCCTGGAGAGAAGAAGAAAAAATCAATATGTCGTCCAGGTAGACATATATGAACTGATCGACCATATCTCTCAACACATCATTAACGAGTGCCTGAAAGACACCTGGGGAGTTGGACAATGCGAAGGGCATGACCAAGTACTCAAAGTGCCCACTGGGGGTATTAAAGGCAGTCTTCCATTCATCTCCCCTCCTGATGCGAACCAAATGATAAGCGTTTCTTAAGTCCAATTTAGTGATTTGTGGTGAGAGTAGTGAGCGGGTTGAGAAGAGCCTGGAGAGGTGGAGGTACGTGCTGGAGAGGAGGGGAATGAAAGTCAGTAGGAGTAAGACAGAGTACATGTGCGTAAATGAGAGGGAGGGCAGTGGAGTGGTGCGGTTACAGGGTGAAGAGGTGAAGAAGGTGGAGGAGTTCAGGTACCTGGGGTCAACAGTGCAAAGTAATGGAGAGTGTGTTAGGGAAGTGAAGAAAAGAGTGCAGGCAGGGTGGAGTGGGTGGAGAAGAGTGACAGGAGTGATTTGTGATAGTAAAGTATCTGCAAGAATGAAAGGAAAAGTTTATAGGACTGTGGTGAGACCTGCGATGTTGTATGGGTTAGAGACAGTGGCATTGAGTAAAAGGCAGGAGGCGGAGCTGGAGGTAGCAGAGCTGAAGATGTTAAGGTTTTCGTTGGGAGTGACGAGGATGGACAAGATTAGAAATGAGTTTATTAGAGGGACAGCGCATGTTGGACGTTTTGGTGACAAGGTGAGGGAGGCGAGATTGAGATGGTTTGGACATGTGCAGAGGAGGGACATGAATTATATTGGTAGGAGAATGCTGAGGATGGAGCCACCAGGAAGGAGGAAAAGAGGAAGACCAAGGAGGAGGTTCATGGATGTGGTGAGGGAAGACATGCAGGTAGTTGGTGTAAAAGAGGCAGATGTAGAGGACAAGGTGGTATGGAGATGGATGATCCGCTGTGGCGACCCCTAATGGGAGCAGCCGAAAGAAAAAGAAGAAGAAGAAGAAGAAGAAGATGCTCCCTGCAACCTCTCGAAGGCTGAAGATATCAACGGCAAAGGATAAGTATTCTTTATCGTGATATTATTCAGCCCTCGGTAATCAATACAAGGTCGCAGAGATCCATCTTTCTTCCCCACAAAAAAGAACCCCGCCCCCGCTGGAGAAGAGGAGGATCGAATGAACCCAGCTGCTAGAGAATCAGAAATGTATTTCTCCATAGCCTCTCTCTCAGGAATAGAAAGTGAGTATAACTTGCCCTTAGGCGGAGACGTACCTGGCAGTAATTCTATAGCACAGTCATAGGGACGATGAGGAGGGAGAGAAGCAGCCCGAGACTTACTGAACACTTCCTTCAGGTCGAGGTACTCCGCGGGCACGTTACACAGATCCGCCGCCTTCTCCTGCAACACAGACTCAGATACAGACGGACAGGCAGACACAAGACAAGACTCATGACATTTAATGCTCCACTCAGACACCGATTTCAGCTGCCAATCAATCCGGGGGTTGTGTTTGATGAGCCAGGGATGTCCTAAGACCACGGGTGCGTGGGATGAGTCCAGGATGTAAAAGGAGATGCTCTCACGGTGGTTACCAGATACCGTGAGAGTGATGGGTTCCGTGATGGTGGTGATGGTGGGAAGCGTCTGACCATTGAGTGCGTGGACTGCAATAGAACTGGTGAGGGGGAGGAGGGGAACATGATTTTGATGCGCAAAAGTAGAATCCATAAAGTTACCTTCAGCCCCTGAATCCAAAAGTGCAGTGCAGTGCAGGTCCAGACGATGCCATCTAAGCCTGACCGGGAGGAGCGTGGAGGTAGATCTGAACGAGGACTTGATAGCGGAGATCCCACCCGACAGTAGCCCCTTCCTTACTGCCGGGCTGGCCCTTTTACCGGGCAGCAAAAGGCGAAATGTCCCGCCGCCCCGCAGTACAGGCAAAGGCCGTGAGATCTCCGCCTCTCCCTCTCCTCCCGAGTCAACCGAGCTCGACCCACCTGCATGGGCTCGTGATCCTGGCATGGACCGACCGCGTCGTTGCCACTGGCTCGAACTGGAGGTCCCTCCCCAGGGGGAAACCGAGCGGTTAAACCCCAACGCTCGGTTCGGGAGAGTCGAGCGTCTACCCGTAGTGCCAGATCGATGAGGCCGTTGAGATCAGCGGGTAGATCCAGGGCGTAGATCTCACGTTGGACACGGTCAGCCAGCCCATGCAGGAACATGTCCCACTGCGCCTCCTCGTTCCATCGGCACTCCGCCGCCAGGGTGCAAAACTCACTAGAAAAGTCTGAGACGGATCTCTCCCCCTGTTTGAGATCCGTCAAACGCCGCGCGGCCTGCGGTCAAACACCCGCTTCATCTCGGCGGAGAGCACCGAGAACGAGGCACAACACGGATCTTGGTTCTCCCATACCGCCGTGCCCCACAGTGCCGCCTTCCCCGTTAACAGTGTGAGCGCGAACGCCACTTTGCTTACCTCACTCGTAAACGTGCGAGGTTGCAATGAAAAGTGCATGGAGCATCTAGTGAGGAAAGCCCGGCAGAAGTTTGGCTCACCGCTGTAAAGCTCTGCTGGGGGAAGGCGGGGTTCGGGTGACTGGGCAGCCCCGGATGGTTCCTGGTGGGCGGGCGGCATGGGTGGTGGGGTTGGCGCAGTGGGTTGTTGCCAGTTCTGCATCCGCTGGGTGAGCTCAGATACCTGCGCCACAAGAGCTCGGATCGCTGTTCCCGTATCCGCCGAGCTCTTCTCCTGGGTCTCCAGCCGAGAGATGCAGGAACGTAAAGCCTCCTCAGCCGTGAGTGGGGTGGAGCCTGCTGCTTCCATAAGTGGTCTGATAGTTCTGTGATGGTAATGAATGTGATAGGAAGCAAAAGCAGTGTGAACATATATTTATTGACGACAAATACGGTGAACACAAACTCCGTGAAGACAATGATGAACTCCGTGGGTGATGATGTTATCTCTCGGCTGGGTGGCGCAGTGGCTTGATGGCTGGTGATGACGTGGCGTGAATCTCCCATGATGAATACAATCCAGTGACGATCAACGGCGAAATAAACAATCCAACACGAACAAGACCAAGACAACCCAACAAGACAGTCCAACATCCGGAACAACTATCAGACAAGGAAGGAGAGAATGAGGTGAGTATATGTAGCTGACGGTAATGTGAGACACCTGGTGCGGGGACTGATTAGCAGCTGATTCCAATGAGCATGATGTAACCACATGAAAGACACCAAATCACAGGACCTGAGAACACAGCCGATCCATGCACCGTGACAATATTAACATACATATATACATACATACATACATACATATATATATATATATATACACACATATATTATAATAATAATAATAATAATTTTTTAGGAGTCAGAATATGATTCAGGTTTTCTGAGATTCCACTTGTGCTTCCCAAAAAGAGCTCTGAGCCATCAAAGGTGACCCTCTTTCTCAGCAGCCTCCCAAATGCTGTGCAAACAGTGAATTTCTATTCTGACTTTTAAAAGCCTTTTAAAAGGTCTGAAGATGAAATAAGACCCAGTTTGAAATTACTGATTACAGACAGATACTGCAGAGACTGCAGACGAAAACACGAAAGGTCAGCGATTGCAACAGAATGGAACAAAAGCAATGACCTTGACCTGATAATCTCTGTGCGTGTGTGTGTGTGTGTGTGTGTGTGTCTGTGTGTGTGTGTGAGCAGCAGGAAGATGATGCAGCACACAGTCTCTCCTATACTGCACGGTGTGACCTGTTCCTCAGTTAAAAAGGGCAAGGTGTAGATTGATTTTCTCCACCTGCTGACCTTTAGTACCGGATCTGATATGGCCTGCTGATTAGACAAACAAAGAGAAGAAGAGAGAAAGAAAGAAACAGTTTGTGTGTGTATATTACAAAAGAAGCAACAAGGGTGAAGTCGACTTGAGCTGGTTTTATGGTTTTAGCTAGTTTAAACCAATCTAGCTGGTGTTTCAGCCTGGTGTTTCACCAGGTGGTCTCCCAGCTGAGAAGGACCCAAGCCCTTCTAAAACCAGCAAATCAGACTAGTTTGACCATGATGGGAGACCTTGTGAGACCAGCCTAAGCAATGTCAGAAGACTTTATACAGAAGACAGAATACAGCAGTTCTCAACATTTCAATCAAGAAGAAACTTGGTTAAAGCTGGCACCTGAACAGAAAATGATATTGTGACACTGTTGATTGGCTGATGGCACCACAACAACAAACACAGTCCAGAACTTTCTACTAGTGACTAACCTGAGCTGATCAGAGCTATAAAATACCAATGTTAGATTGATCAACGAATCCTTCTGTTTGAGCCGATCCTTTTTTAAAGAATAATTTACAATGGTTCACAGACCAGTTCCAATGTTCCCTGTGATCTACTTCGGATTACGATGTTTCTGGGAAAGACAGCCCTGAATGACTGGTTCACAAAACTGAGACAGTACAAATGGTTCTTACTCGCTGAACTGAAAACCATCTTTCTAACATGCACAATTCGCAATGAGAAGAGCATTTGTCTGATGAGGCACAAGAGAAGTTGCATTATAGCTGATATTACAAACAAAACATACTGCAAAATGATAATAAAACTGTACAATCATGCTAAAGACAGTAGACAGGGGGGGGGGGGCACTGGCTGCTTTCAGAGAGATGGTTTAATAGCACTTTGGAGGCTTTCCTTCCCTCTTTCCATCTTGTCTGAATGGGTGTGGAGAAGACCTGTAATATTCAGAGGGATAGAATAAAAAAACATGTGTAGAGAGACTTAACAGGTAACCTTCAAATACTATGGAGAAGAGATTCAGGCTTAGAAAATAGCTTTTAAATCCATGCTTAATTAATCAAACTAAAGCAGTTTTTAAAGTTCTGCAACATAGTCAATAACAAACTCCATCAGTCATTATTTTGATCCTGAACATGACAGGAACCCCTGATTACTAGTGCAAACTGTACTGAACACTTCAAGTGCTTTGGAGAGTTGCAGTAATGAATTTATGGCTTCAGAAATGAATTTAAACAAGTAAATAATAAGCTTTGAGGGAAAAGCAACCATGATGTATGTTGAAAAATAGAAATAAATAAATACAAGTAAAATCTACTGGTCTGGCCTATCACTTTCCGTTAAGCAACACTAGATTGGACCTTTCTGGGTAGGTTGGTTAAGTGAGAATGACTCCCCGGTAGAAACACACAACACTGGTACAAAAGAGTTTAATCTGAGAGTGTGTTGTTTGGGGATTCTGAAATGCACACTGCTGCAGAAATCATTCCCTCTTTCATCTCTCTACATCCTGCTCTCATTTGATATTCCCCTCCATTCCCTGCAGTTAGTCATGCAGTCAGGTCACAGGTGCGCTCAGCTAATGTATTCAATTTATCGTATAATGCAGAAGAGACACGATTCACTGTAATTTCTGCTCTGAGAAGTGGGACTGTTTATATGGGGAGGACTGTTTTTGTTTCGTTCGCCTTTTACATCGTCCATGTTCTCTACTATTTTTTTTGCTACCATGTTTTGAAACAGATTTGTGTACCATTCAGTCTTTAATTGAGAAAGCACTTTAAATTCCAATTAAATTCCTGAATTTGAACTGAGGTGGCAAATAGGACACAAACCTGCAATTCAAATTGGAGTGCAAGGTCGTAAAATGAATTTAAATTCAAATAATACATTTTTGACTTGAAAATGCATGAGTTAGCAAGTAAAGCTCTGCAAAACATTTTTAGTTACTCAGAAATTATAAAAATATATATTTTATTTTTTTAAGTTTGGGATTCATGCAGTTTTTAAAACGTTTTAGAAAAAAGTCTCTTATATGCTTACTAAGGCTTCATTTACTTGATCAAAAAAAGCGTAAAAGAAATTATTTAGGAATCATTCTGATATGCTTATTTGCTGCTCAAGAAACATTAATTATCACTATTATCAAAAACTTTTGAATGGTAGTCGTTTCTTATGATTTTTTGGAGGGGGTGGTAACATGAGTGTTTGTTTACTTGTCTTATGCCAAATTTGTTTGGATCTAGTAAATTGAAACATGCTACCATTTCAAATGCCTTACTATTTGACTCCCTCAATGCGGTCAAACTCGGTGTGTGTGTGTGTGTGTGTGTGTGTGTGTGTGTGTGTGCGCGTATATGCAAGGTGAACACAGCGGGGTGCCATCCACTCAGATCCACTAAATCCACCAAGATCTTTCCTCCTTTCATGCACTGATCTTCCTCCTCTTCTCCTCTTTTCTCACTCCCTCCTCTCCTTCACTCACAGCCAGAGATAGAGGGAAAGAAAGACAGGAACAGCTCTTTGATCTTAGTCCCCCCCCCCCCCTCCCCCTCTGCTTTGGCCAGAAAGGCACAAGCATAAGATCATCTCCTCTCTGAAGTTCACCGGATCGATGAGACCAGAGAGGCATGAGCGGGGAGTTTGTTCTTCAGCCCTTTCTTTTTAGTCTTTTTTAAAAACTTCCTTGTATTTGTTCTCAGTTTTGATGGGTTTGCGTGGTGCTGAGGTGGCATGCAGGGCGTGGAAATGACTTTGAGATCAGAGCTGCATGACCCTGTCTGAACACAAACAAAGTCACATAAACACACAATCTAGGACAGACCAAACACTATTAGAACCTGTTTGCACGTGGTATTACCATTTTGGGTGATACCCAGATGGAATGAAATGAAATGCTGAGATTCCATCATACTTCGACCACATTTAAATGCATGCAAATACATGCAGAGAACAACTTCAGTTATGTCTGATAACAACATGCAATGACAGATCATGTAAAGCATCTCTGAAATGCAGCTAATACAGATTGCTGACAATAACATCTGCTCAAAAGCATCACTTTATACTGAGAAATGTAAGATTAAAGTCAATTGTAAATGTTCACCAGCATAGATGGATTTCACACATTTTTAGCTCTTGCTCCTTGCACAAGATTTAAATAAAAAGAAGCAGAATGAAAAGAAACAGTGGGGTTTGGCGCTCCCTGCTGGAATTTACATGTTAATGCATGGCAATCTGGTAAATGGATTACTTTAAAATGTGTCTACTAGCTTATTTTACTTGTCCTCATATATTCTGGGTGTACAAATGTTTATATTGTATAATTGTACATGTTCCCTAACAATAAGCACTCTAAACCAGTCAGCCAATCAAACCAAAGGGACCAAAATTAAGTGTGTAAATTACTTATGATCTCAAAAAAGTTTCTGAACTATGTGGATTGAGTTCTTTTAACCTTTTGAGCTCTTGGCAACATCTTAGTAACCAGTTCTGAGTTTGGGGCTTTGCCTCATTTTGAAATGGGTCAGATCACGTCTGAAATAAAACACTATGAAGAACTGGAGCTTTGTAAGTGTACAGTCCTGAGTGTCCAGGGAAAACGGTTTGGAACAGCACACAATATATCACCTCTCCAACATTACACTTCAAACACAGAGAAGCTCTCAGCTTAACCCGCCTGGGCTTCTGAAACAAATCCCTCGCTGAGCAACAAACCACAAACACGTCACTCCCAAGTTTCTCAAACAGCTCACACTTCTGAAGTCTCTGCAGGAAAGTTTCAGAAACTCTAATTAAGGGCTGTGTAAAAACAAACGAAACTGCTGTAAAATCTTTAATACCAAAAACATTTGGATCAATTTATTGTAAATGGTATAGAAATATGAATGTGGCAATAATCATAAGAAATTGACTCCAAACAGCTCATCTAGACCATCTTTCTCCTGTAAGTGATATATATACAGTGTATATACAGTATATATATATATATATATATATATATATATATATATATATATATATATATATATATATATATATATATATATATATATAATTAAACCAATAAAACAAATATCAATTTTGACATTGAATGTTTAAAATCTTTTAATTTTTTGGTTAAATTTTTTATCAAAATCTTTATTTTAAAATTAAATTTTTTTTATTAAAAAAAAATGTATTCAGATTTATATTCATATCATATATATATATATATATATATATAATCACAGTTCTAATTAACTATACTCAATATTTAACTTTTTAATTGTCAAACAAATCTAACAGAACTAACAAAGAAATTGGACATAAAATGTTATAACATTTAAAAATGTATTTTAATATTTGCATTTTTTTATATAATAAATGTAACATTAAAAATGCAATAAACTGAATATCAATTCAATATATGTTTTATTTTTGGGGCATTTCAAGTAAAAAAAAAAGCACAGGTATTTGATGTTTAAAACTAGTTATGCCATGTAAAAATCTATTTTTAGAATTTATCATAACAGATCTTTTTCCCCCACAACAAAACTGTGGACCAAAAAAGGGACAGTGACACACCAAAATGTACTGTTTTTGTCAGAAGAGCCATCTAGTTTTCATATAACTTCACTTAAAAAAATAATAATAATAAAAAAATCTATGAATGAAATATTAAAATGTAAAATTAAACAATTCATAAGAGAGCCAAACTCTCTCTGTGTGCAAACAGTGACAGACAATCTCAGAGAGAAACTTTATGAGATGAAAAAGGAACAGAACGTACCATTAATATTCTTTTAGTTCATTCCATATTGACACAAATGAGAGTAAGAGTCAGGGAACGGCCGGGGGAATGTCCATTTAGAGCTGTCAGTCTTCTGCTCTCATAGAGAGACTTCGCTTATCTCTGACAGTTAGCAAATACACTTTAGACAAACAATCTCATTGACACCAGCCTTTATCTGGACCCTGTGTACACATCACATACCGGTAAACTTCCCATAAGGGCTCAATAAAAATAATTCTAACACATGATTGTATTCATCTCTGAAAACAGGGAGTACTCTGCAATCATTCAACTGAAAAAATATTATTAAATATCTGAAAAAGGCATGTATGATCTAATCCATGGTGGATAAGATTCCAGGTAAACATTTTAATTTTCACCTTTCTGATATTCCAAGGAGAGAGCAAATTATGGTTATTTAAAAAAAAAATTAGAATAATTACAATCGGTGTGGAGTAGAGCTGAAGTATGTTTTATAGAATGTTTGTCGCTTAAATTATAGAATGCACTGGCTTCTTTTAGAAATACTTTTAGTTTTTAACAAAAAAAAAAAATGACTGAATTAAACCGAAATAAAAAAATATGATATGATACATACATTACAATTAAAAATTTGGGGTCCAGCTAGTTTTCAAATTATGTTAATAACATAATAATGATAATAATAAAAATAGTTTCATTATGACACTGAAGACTGGAGTAATGGCTGCTGAAAATGTAGTTATGCACCAGAGAAATAAATAAATATTTACATTTAAATATATTCAGATATAAAACGTTATTTTAAATTGCTATACAATATTAATGTTTTACTGTATTTTTGCTTTAACAAATGCAGCCTTGGTGAACAACTTGGTTAACGCTAGCAATAGCATACACGACTGCAAGTTGTATCTCCTTTATGTAATAGGCTAAGTCATAACTTACTCAGCTCTTTATACTCGAGGGCTGGACCTGCTCTTGACCTTGGTTCTTTTATAACCAAGCATCGAAGAAAAGCTATTTCTTACCTCTCTGAGGGCGTTCATTTCACATCATTCATACACACTTTCTCATTAAAACCAAGCGCTGAGAGAAAAGCAATGTTCATTTTCTGATATTGTGCATCTGCTATCAGAGGACGACACTTAATGGCCCACTGAGGGTAAACAGCAATTGTAATCTTATCTGAGATGAAAATTGCAGTCATTCACCTGTCTCTGCACCTGCAGTCTGTTTCACAGCTTACTGTAAAGGAGAAGCTTTGTTTGCTGCAGTCCAAGAGTTTAGTTGATAGCACATGTATGACACCCAAATCCTGGAAGTCAGACCATTTACATATGCCTGAGATGATATCATTAAAGAAAAGTATTGCATATGTCAATCTCTTATAACAAAGGCTTGCTGGCGTTCTCTTATCTGTCGGACAGTTTGAAGAGAAGAACAGGAAATACATATAAAAAAAGAGTGGCAAGTGGAAACTTACTTGTGAGGTCTCATATAGCAAATAAAGCCAATGGCTTGGACATAATTACAGCAAAGTCCATTAGCTCCAACTCAATATAGCTGTCCTATGAAAAGTGTTTGTGCCAAAGAGAAATGAGCATTAAAAAGAACAGGGGTACAAATATGGGCAAGGTGTCAGTGCCTGGGATTAATCTAAACAGTGCTTTTGCACTTTCTTGATCTCTACAAATGTAACGTCTAGTGAAACACACCAATGTGTGTTTAATGGCCAGACAAGGTTCAATTAACCTGAGGACACCGCAAATCTATTCGCATAAACTGTAATACAGTACTTAAATAATAAACGCACTGTTAAAAAGTCCAATTAACAATCACAACAGTGTTAAGAAAATCTATCTGGCATGCTATGATACTTGAATTTTTTTATACAATTTAAAAAAAAAATGTGTTGCTTAAAGTGCCATTTGTCTTTAATAATATGTAATAAATAAATAAATCAATTCAACTGCTTACTCGATCTGATCAAGTCTTGATTTCTAAATGTTCAAGACCAAAGACCACCACACCAACCACGGAAATCAGCTAAACACCAGCTTGGCCATTCTGAGACATTAGCCCAAACCGGCTTATACCAGCTTTGGCTAGAATCTAATATTTCAAAAGCAATTTTGCATTAGACAGAATTCATTAAAGTTGTTGCTAAAACACAAAAGCTGGACTTTGAAATGGACGTGACTGGGACTAAATTGAATGAAATAAAGTACAGTGAACAACATGCGTAACTAACTATACATCAAAACCCCTCCCCACTGACAAAACCACACCTCCTAAGGGTCAATGGTGCATTTTCATCACCTTCATAACAGCCAGCACATTCGAACGCTTCTCATTGTCCTGAGGTAGACCCAGCTCAGCTCAACACTAGAGGACTCTTAAGAGACACTGGAGACAAACTATGTCAGGGGACGCACACCTGAGGTTGCTCTCTATAGTAGCCTATTTATGTGTTCTCAACACTGAGGCTCATTCAGGGTAGGTTTTTATTCTATCACTCTTATATTGTGTTTAATAAAGCCGAGTTTCTTAACATTTATTAACTTAGTTTTTTTTCCCCGTTCATCACTTGCAGTGGTTTTCCACTCACTCTTCCTGACTGGAGGTCAAATGCAGGTAGGAACTACATCAGCACAAATCCAGATGTCTCGCTTCCATAAGGTTCTAATTTAAGGGGGGTAACACTTATATAAATTAAAAATGATTTTTATAATGTATATAATGCATTAGTTATAACTTGTAATGCACAATATAATGAGTTCTATGAATAAGTTCAGTCATTAATGTTTTAAAAATATATATAATTTTACAATATACTACTATTATTATTAATATTGTATAATATAAGATAATATACATTATAATATTTGTGTATGCATTGTTACACCTTTATAAAATGTATATGTAAGAATCTGCAAATATTATAATGCATTTTTAACTTACAATACTTATGAAAAGATAGCTTTAAATGTTACTGAATGTATAATGCATTATGCAGGTTGTATATTATAATGCATTATATTATATATTTTAGAAATAATTGTAACCAAATGCGTTATCATACATAAAGGGCTATTTGTTGTTTAATGGATTATATATTCTAAATGTGTAACAACTAATAGATAAGTGATATATTCTATTATAACAGTGGTTAAAATTACTCATAAAATAGTACAATGCATTATGATTTGCATTACAAGGCATATTTAATGCAACATCTATAATGCATTATATAGAAAAGCTTTAATTAAAGTGTCACCATCTTCTGTGGAACTGAAAAGAGGACCTGTTAGAAATCATGCTATCAAACTCTGATGAGTTGTAAACCTTTTAGTCTTCTCTAATAGAAGCACTCACACCGGTATGACCAATTTCACGCAAGAGTGGCTGGAGACATGGACATTTGTTGTAACAATCCAAACAGAACTGTTTTCGGGTTCCTTTCTCTTTTTTTTGGGTTAGGTTCTTATTCTCACTTCACTTTTTTTTTATTGTCCTTTAATCACTTTTCCCTCCTGTGCTGTAGATTATTTCGCAAAGTGTGATTTTGGCAGTGATTTGCCGGCATCCTGCGATTGGACCTCTGAGGGACCCATCAGCACTCAGAAGGCAACAGGTAATTATACTGCGGAGACGAAATTGCTGCAGAGACAGTAACTGCTTTGTGTTTACAACCAATCCATCCACCTGCGGCAACAAAAACAGCAGTTAACAGGTTGCTTACAACACGCAGAGCTCAAGTCAGTTCAATTTTTGCCGATCTGTGGTAATTATGTGTGAAACATCACGTCGTCATTGTCTATAAAACAGTGCCACTCTAAGGAGTTAAAGGTGATTTGCATTTATTAAGTCATCAGATATTTAATTATTGTTGAGCAGAGAAAATATCAAAAAAAATACTGGCACTATTATATAGGCCTACCTCCTCCTAGCGACCCTATTAACTTTTTACCAAAAAATAATAATAATATGTAATAATAAATAATAAAATAATAATAATATAATATAAATTTTATAATAAAATAATAATAATATAAGTAACATGTATAATATTACATAGTGGTGGACGAAGTACACAAATCAAGTACTTGAGTAAAAGTACACATATGTATAATAAAATATTATTCCAGTAAAATAAAAGTACTAATTTTTTCAATTTTACTCAGGTGTGAGTAAAAAAAAAGTACTTGATTTTTTTTATGTACTTAAGTAGAAAAGTATTGATAGTTTTATTTTGCAATTTTATATATAGGCTACTTAATTTACTTTTATATTAGCACATCTTTTTTTATAATCCTGCTACTCAACATAGCTGGGATTTTCCCAAAATAACCACTATATGGAGTCAAGATATATTTTTTTTGTTGATATGGACTATGTTGAAGAGAGTGATGCAGTAGTGTTCACTGTGAAGCTTACACTGTCATGTACCTGCAAGAGAACAGATTTGACCATCTGATTTTCACCTGTAAGAAAAGGTGTTATAAAATTTGTTTTGCAGAACATCACAGTTATATATGACATAAGAATAAGGCCTGAATTTAGGAAGAACATTTCACAGAATAAGAATATGTGACTAACTCAATTTTGATAAGAATGTCAGAACCTTAACTCCAAGGAGATGTCGACAAGCTACATTGAAAGAATTCGCAAAACACAAAGTACAGATCAGAGTGTAACTTGTGGCATATGTTGGCTTTGAGTTTGCAAGCAGGTGATTTGGTAATTATTTATGACTGCATGCTTTTAGAGGTCAGTCTATGAACTATATGCAAAAGCATATGTTATTAATACAGCCTATGCTTGTAAACATGACAAACTCATTGCGTATGAGAAAACATATTCATAGTACTATATTCTGTACAAAACAGAGCTCTTTTTGGGCCTTTGTACTACTTATAAGAACAATGACAAGTAACAACAATCCAGATTCGAACTTGCACAGTTCACATAAGCACCAGAGCGCTATGTATCAGGATACATTTTACCCACAAACACAGCATTAAAACTGAATCAATTATTGGTTATTGTTGGTTATTGTTATTTTTATTGTTTTATTTATAATTATTGGTTATTGTTATTACAAAAGTGTAAATTACAAACTTTTAAATTGCTTAAATTTTCACAGAAAACCAAAACTGATAAGACAGAAATCATTTCAGTAGCTCTCTTGCAAATCACTAAAATTTTCACTATTTCTGTTTTTTGTCTGTGTGCTATAGAGGAAACATCTCTCCATCCTAACAGTCCATCTGGTGCGTTTCGCCTCAAGAGTGGATTTCTTAAGATCTCAGAAGACTCCTGTCTGGAGTTCTGGTACCATAAACTTAAGAAGAGTTCTGAACTCAAAGTTTTGCTAGAGGCTGATTTTCTGCAAACATTGATTTGGACCTCAGAGACATCTAGCACTGGAGACTGGAGACAAGTCTTCATCCCTCTCACAAAGCAGTCTGACAAAGACAACATCCAGGTACAGCAATTTAAATATTCACATTTAGGTTTTGGGCATCTTTATAGAGAAATATAGCAGATAACCCACATGGAAAAAACCTATATAAACATATATGTTTCAATATAGGTTTTGATATAGGTTTTTAATATATGTGACATATATAAAATTGGCTGATTTCCTATATTATATGTACATATATGTACATATATGCACACATATATATATGTACCGTACACATATATGTACACACATACAGTACAGACCAAAAGTTTGGACACACCTTCTCATTCAAAGAGTTTTCTTTATTTTCATGACTATGAAAATTGTAGATTCACACTGAAGGCATCAAAACTATGAATTAACACATGTGGAATTATATATGGAATTATATACTTAACAAAAAAGTGTGAAACAACTGAAAATATGTCATATTGTAGGTTCTTCAAAGTAGCCACCTTTTGCTTTGATTACTGCTTTGCACACTCTTGGCATTCTCTTGATGAGCTTCAAGAGGTAGTCACCTGAAATGGTCTTCCAACAGTCTTGAAGGAGTTCCCCGAGAGATGCTTAGCACTTGTTGGCCCTTTTGCTTTCTGTCTGTGGTCCAGCTCACCCCTAAACCATCTCGATTGGGTTCAGGTCCGGTGACTGTGGAGGCCAGGTCATCTGGCGCAGCACCCCATCACTCTCCTTCTTGGTCAAATAGCCCTTGATGTCTTCAGTGTGACTCTACAATTTTCATAGTCATGAAAATAAAGAAAACTCTTTGAATAAGAAGGTGTGTCCAAACTTTTGGTCTGTACTGTATATGTGCATACATATACCTATATAGGTACATATATGCACATATATATGCACCTATATGTTCACCTATAATAGTAAAATTAAAATCCATAGCTGCTAGGCAACATAAATAAAAGTCAAAAATGTAGAAATGTACATTATTTATTTACTCAAGATCAATCAAATATTACAAAACAAAAAATATGAGCTAGGCATCATGTATGACAGTCAAAAATGAGATCTGAGCTACAAAATGACCAGATCCTGCCATTAGCTATATAGAAGGCATATATTGTATGTATAGGGCTCATATGTGGATATGAAGAAGCAATACAGGAGACCTATATTTCCTGTATATGCACATATATGCACCTCAATTTGGCCTATATGTGGCATATATACGCATATGCAGTATATATATGGCATATATGCAGCATATATGCAGTATATATACACACACTTATGCACCATATATGCGCATATATGCAGCATATATATTATCATATATGTGCATATATGCAGCATATATGTGCATATACACTGCATATAGGTTTCATATATGCGCATATATCCACATATAGGTTCTTTCCATGTGGGAATATAAAAAGGTCTTTTGAAAAAGAAAAAAAATTTCCCCATGTGTTTTAACTGTGTATGCAAAAAGTTTTTTTGCAACCAACGAAACCAACAAAACAATGAATCATCATGCCGGCACAAAAAAAAAAAAAATTATATATATATATATATATATTAATCTTGCATTCATAATTTGCTGTCCAGTGATTTCAAAACTTTCTAACCTTTACATTTGCGCAAAAATCTATTTAAAAAAATAGAAATAAATAAATAAAACATATTTGTGGTTTTTGTTTCAAAAAAATTTGGATAAGCAATACAGATACAAAAATAACTCCATTCAATTCACCAATTGAGACTGATTAAGTAGGAAGTAACCCCCTTGAAAAACCTCCAGTATTTGACTTCTAGACTCATGCAATGTAAGTTAAGCTGTCTGACATCTTAAAATACAACATGACTTTCTGTAAGTTGTCTGATAAAAGAAAGCAATCTGTGAAAATAATGAGCACAATAGTAATTGTAGTTATTTAAAAAACGTTTGAGTGAACAACATTTTGCAGTGAAAAAAACATTTTGCAGGCACTGAAGAAACACTATTACTCCCTGCAACTGTAATTGTGTTCTTTGGCAGGTTATTTTTGAGCTATTGAAAGGTCTGCAAGACGATGAACAAACTGCATTTGACAAAATGGGAATACGGAAGGGACAATGTGGTGAGTGACATTATTATTATTATTTTGACCTAGTACATCACTTACCAACATACAAACATCCTCAAGCTAAATTCACCAGATGTACTGGCCTTTGGGAAATAGTAAAGTGTTAATTTATCATCCACAGGGCCACAATGTAGGCGAGGAGACACATTTTGGACTGATAAAAGCACTCGCTGCACTTGCACTGATGAGCAACTCATCTGTTCTCACGACCCTCGGTCCAAAGATACTTTTGGCACCTGCCATGTGGCCTCTGACCCACACTACACTACTTTCGATGGGGTCAGCTTCCAATTTAAGAGTCCTTGTACCTACGTCTTGTCAAAGGTCTGCGATGACTCAGGGTTGCTTCCTGAGTTTGCAGTAGAGGTGCAAAATGAGAATAAAGGGGACTCGCACGTATCCTCCATTCAGCAGGTGAACATCAATGTACATGGTCTGAGAGTGACCATGGTGAGGACAGAGAGGAGCAAAGTCATGGTGAGCTGTCAACCAAAAATAATGATGAACATATTTGTCTTTTGTCTTAAGCAATAGTTCACACAAAAATGAAAATTTGCTGAAAATGTACTCACTCTCAGCCAAAAATGTAGAGGATTTTGTTCATTAGATTAGATTAGATTTGGAGGACTTTAGCATTACATCAGTTGTTCACCAATGGATTCTCTGCAGTGAATGGGTGCCATGAGAATGAGAGGCCAAACAGCAGACAAATACATCACAATAATCCACACGTAATCCACACCACTCCAGTCCATCAACTAGCATCTTGTAAGGTGAAAGTGACATGAGGTGACATGACATTCAGCCAAGTATTGTGACCCATACTCAGAATTGGTGCTCTGCATTTAACCCATCCAAAGTGCACACACCCGGAGCAGTGGGCAGCCATTTATGCTGCGGCACCCGGGGAGCAGTTGGGGGTTCGGTGCCTTGCTCAAGGGCACCTCAGTCATGGTATTGCTGGCCCGAGACTCGAACCCACAACCCTAGGGTTAGGAGTCAAGCTCTCTAACCACTAGGCCATTACTTCCCAAAGCTATGTGTTTTAATAAACTAATCCATTAAGGTATTTTAACTTTAAACCCTCACTTCTGGCACTTAACCATTCTGACGGCACCCATTTACTGCAGAGGATCCATTGATGCAATGATGCTTAATTAATCCAAATCTGTTCCAATGAAGAAACAATCTCATCTACATCTTGAATTTTCATTTTTATTTAAACTACTCCGTCAACCTCTTTCCACTGTTGTCCTTATCAGGTTAATGGGATTTGGAAGAATCTGCCTCTACTCCTGCAAAAAAACAGAGTTACGGTTAATGCCCAGGGAGATGCTTTGGTCCTTCAGACAGACTTCAAACTGTCTGTCCTCTACTTGAGATCCGGTGCCGTACAGGTGATTGTCCCCAGCCATTACTCAAACAGAATCTGTGGCATGTGTGGTAACTTTAACCACGAGACAGAAGACGACTTCAAGATCCCAGACGGGTCACTGGTGCAGGACACACATGTTTTAGGGCAGAGTGTGTGTGGGGAACCCACCCTCCTCAGGGTCTGTACAGATGCAGAGGAACAGAAGTACGCCAGCGAGGTTTACTGCGGCATTCTAACATCCAGACAAGGGCTATTCTCAACGTGCTCATCTGTTCTGAATGCAGATAGTTTCTTCCGAAGCTGTATGTTTGATATGTGTACAACTCATGGAGATCCCACAGCCCTCTGCGATGCCATTGAGGCCTTCAGTGCCACCTGCGACAAAGTTGGGATCTCTGTTCTGGCCTGGAGGAACACAACATTCTGTCGTATGTACTTAACATTTTCTAAAATTATCTATAGAAAGAACATTTTGTTCATAAACTCAACTGTAGTGATCAATAAAGAATGTGTCACAGTAATGCAGCCACAATGGAAGTCTCTGAGGCTTTTTTGGCCATGATTTATGCAGTTAAAAAAAAGTTTATTATTTGATCTGTAAAGTTGTCCTTTTTAAATAGACTTTAATATGTGAATGAACATCTGATTATGCATTACTAATGCAATTTCTGAAAGTGCACCAGGATTAACATATATTATGGTCGATACTGATAAGACAGTAATTACTTTTGGGTGATGACCAATAAATAGCTGTTATTTTAAATTACTTTATTTAAAAAAATACTACAAGTGAATTTTAGGCATCACATTATGATGTATAATACGAAATATAGACAAATATTCCTTTTGAAATCTCCTATAAAACCACAATTATTATTCAGGCTCTGTGTGTCCGTCACCATTCCATAACAAACCGAAAATATTTTTATGCGTCATATCATCATAAAAGACATTACTTTGTCAAAGCATCTGTAAATTGTGAGTTTATCAAATAGCAAAATGTTGCAAATAATTCTGCATGTCTGCAGAACTGTGTTGATGCAAGCAGCTCATGGTCCAGTGTTTCAATGTCTCAATTCAAAGTGAACTCAATATTTGAATGTGCTGGTTACTATAAAAAAAAAAAAAAAAAAAAAAAAAATATATATATATATATATATATATTATACCAATAATTAAATAGTCATTACAATTACAATATTACGATAATATTCATAATTTTCCTCAAAAAATGCACCAGATTGATGCATTTAACCTTAAAATATCAAAAAGTTTCTTCAAAGGCACAACCGCCCCGAAACCTACTAGAGGGACGGAAGTCCACCTCTCATAGTTAAATCTTTGCCATAATATATTGTTATCCCTTCAACTTCAAGTTTGTAATATAACCCTTTAAATCTCAAAAATAGGCATCAAGCAGCATATGTGAAACTGGCCTTGAACTCTTGACCTTGAATATCAGTTTAAAGCCTTAGTATCTCATCTCCACCCAAAACTATGAAACAATGGAGACAAGCGATACAAGTACTGCCAGTATTATTAGACGAAGCATAAATATAAATTAAGGCTTGACATGTCAGATTAGACTACCTGATTTGAGCCCCTGTTGAGCAAATGGCCTAATCTCAGCCCTTCTGTAATCAGTAGCAGTAGTGCGGTCTCCACCTAACAACCCACACAGATGGACTACACATAGTAACTGGTTATTAATTAATAATCTCCCACACCTTCACCAGCTGATCCGTAACTTTCCATTACAAACCACAAATTCACTGAGAAACATTGTGAATCTATAAATCTGATTATTTATGCTTGATTCTTCACGTTTCTGTTTTAGCTGTGGCGTGTGGCCCTCAAAGCCACTATAACGCCTGTGCCAGCGGCTGCCCTAAGACCTGCTCCAGCCAGGATGCTACAGGGTCTTGTGGGATATGTGAGGAGCGCTGTGAGTGTGACGATGGCCTCATGCTCAGCGGAGGAGCATGTGTATCAGCTGATGACTGTGGATGCTGGGCTAATGGACAGCATTATATGGTACAGTAGCTTAGCCATCTTATTGTTATCATCACATCATGATGGACAGACAGAGAGACACAGATAGATAGATAGATTTTGTTAATACACATAGCTTACTAAAATATTTATTTATATTTTACTAAAATAGTATATTTTAATCTTTCTCTTCCTTTCCTATCTAGGTCAGAGAGACATTTATGGAGGGTGAATGTGAGCAACAGTGCCAGTGTTTGGGCAATGGGAACATTCAATGTTCACCTACGTCCTGCAAAACTGATGAAGTATGCATGGTTAAAGAGGGATTCTTGGGTTGCTTTCCATCCAGCCCGGTGACCTGCAGCGTCTACGGTGACCCTCATTACATCACTTTCGATGGCAAGGCCTACTCCTTCTGGGGCACCTGCAACTACACCATAGCAAAAACCTGCGGGGCTACTGACACCCTGTTCACAATAACGGCACGAAATGAGGGCCAGAGCAACTCTTCAACTTCCTCTCTTAACTCTGTAGCTCTTGACATGGATGGCCTACATATTGTCATTGGAAAGAACAAGCAGGTTTATGTGAGTGTCTTGTTTTTGTCATTCGTTTGGATTTGACTACACTGTACTATCAGTGTTTGTACTGACATAATGTATTCACTTACACCATTAACATGCAATGCATATTAAAAAATAGGAAAAAAATATGAATTGATTAACCATTTGTGGTACCATAAGTGTACGTATGGCATGAGTTACAAAGGAATTATATCATGAGGAATGAGATCTTGATTCTTGAAATACTATGAAAACATTTAAAAATTTCAGAACTCAAAACTGCCTAGTCCAAACAAATTCCAAGCTGCAAAAATGGCAACTTTGTAACATCATAAAGATAAATACATCAACACATGACCACCCATATTTACACATCAATCCGGTGATTATACATGTGATCAGAAACTAGAAAGATAGCGCCAGAGAACAAGAAAAGCAAACAAATTACAGTGAGGGGAAATCTTTGTTGTCTGTGTTTTCCACGTAGCACTAATCTCCCAGTATGTACCTAATCATTCATGATATACATGGGCAGTTCATGGAAAGAAATGTGGGCAGGAGCTGCCATCTAAAATATATGACCCATAATTAGTGTTTAGTGTAAGTAAAATGTTCATATTTTAAAGATAAGTGATAAGAGACGTGTATGCTTATGACGTCACATGTTATCTTTCAGTGATAACATTTGAGAAGTGTTCTGATAGTGACTTCTGCTTCACATAATCAGGCCACTGTCACAGATATGTAGCTGCAGTACTTCAGATCTAAACCGGTCGTATTTTTTTAACCAAAGTATTCATCACCATGTTATCAGTAACATGACACTCTCTGGCCCTCACACTGAAAATAAAACAATGTGCCAACAAATGAATGACCCAGTTTTAAATGTACAAAAATCTAAGCAATTTTTTTGATTAGCATGATGATTTGGGATAGTAATCAAATATCCCTTATCATACATTTACTGAAATAGTTTCCGGAAGAATACTAAACTTACTCTAGTTATTTTTATGGCAATACAAATGTGACAACTTGGCAGCAGCTGCCAGTAAAAGAAAAAAAGAAAACAATAAGAAATAAGAAACAGAAAGACAATAAAAAAAAAATAATTCTGAAAGCATCGTTTGAAGATAACACTACTACAAGAAATGTATCATTATTTCATGTTAGCAACAGGATGACTAATTTTTTTTTGCAGAATCTATGGCCATCATAGTAAATTTTATATCCCTCCTTTCCCCAGTCTTAAAACCTGAACCTCACAAAAAACTCAATCTAAAAATGTAAAGAAAATAAATATGACTTTATATTTTTCTTATAGCTTATTGTAGGACCATTTATTTTTTCCATAGTTACATTAATTTTAAGACATTTACCACAATATATCATTATTGTAATATAAAAGTCATTAAAAAGCTGCATAGGGAAACAAAAACTGCAGTAAATTGTAAATTAATGTATAAATAGTATTAGTAGTTACAGTGAACTGAATTTTAAACATAGGCAATTTAAGTAGCCTATACTGATAGATAGATAAAAAGAAAGAAAATGTTAAAATATCTGGCTAAATTAATTCTGATTAATTACTGAACATATAATAATCAATAATAAAAAAATGTACTGTAAATAAATTCGTAACGGTCCAAATCTAGGCCTCATTTCCTCGAAAGGTTTGTTGACGTATAATCAAAAAGTTCCTTACCTTGACACGTTTTTCTTCGCTCCAGGTAAACGGTGGTCGTGTTCGCCTCCCTGCGGAGTTTGGTTCCTCTGTGTCTGTGTTTCAGTCGGGGCCCTACGTTCAGGTTAATACAAACTTCGGGCTAAGGCTGCTGTTTGGAAACGCCAGGCTGTTCGTCCAGGTGGATGAACGCTACAGAGGAGTGTTGTGCGGCCTGTGCGGGACCTACTCCGGGAGTCAGTTTGACGACTTTCTGACACCCGACGGCAACACAGTAGCGAATCCGCACGAGTTCGCCAGCAGCTGGAATACCAACGACAGCGACTGGACGTAAGAGTTTGGAATCCTCACAAAAAATTATATTGATTCCTAAAATATTAAGCTGAATGGATAAAGATAGACAAACAAACTGATATTGTGCAATGATACTGACAGATGTTGCGCGGCACCTCAGTGATTTAAAGGAGTACTACTCAACTCAGACACCAAATAAAAAAAATAAAAGTCGTGTTGACAGTTCTGTAAGATGAACAGACTGAAAGTGATGTTGTCACTCTCTACAAATGACATGCACACTTGATCTTGGCGTGTTTTTGAGAGTGCTTCGTGAACGAGTCATTCTTTTCAGTCGGATCTTTTGATACTTTTCACAAAAATGATTCGAATGGTTCGGTTCACGAAGTGACTCGCTGACTCATCGATCCAGTGTTATGGGAAATGGAAAAGTAACAGCAGCCTAACTGATTCATGGAATGTGAAATACAAAGGGGCAAAAAGTTTTGAGACACTATTAACATTAATTATTTATTGATTTCTTTGTTTTTTTCATTATCTGTGATGAAAATCAACATCGTAATATCAAATGTTTTTTATACCTTTTTTCCAGTTGCACTAATGGCTCTCCAAACCCCCCTGAGTGTCATCCAGACCTGGAGGATGATGCATATACAAAGTGCAGTGAACTGTTTGAAGATGCTTTCAAAGAGTGCCACTGGTTTGTTCCACCACAGATTTATGTCAGCAGCTGCGTTTCTGATTACTGTATTTCCAAAGGTGACAAAGCTCAGCTCTGCACCTCTTTGGAGGACTATGTGTCTGCTTGTGAAATAGCTGAGGTCTTTCTGCCAGACTGGAGGAATCACACCTTGTGTTGTAAGTAATTGGTAAAAAAAAATTATCATAAATATTCTAAATTAAAATAATGAATTGATTGTTTTCTTATATGTTTTTCAGTATATTAGTTGAAAAAAAAAACAACTATATAAACATTTTTCTGTTTCCATACAGTTGCCGATCCACTGCCAACAGATGACCCAACACCAAGTCCATCTTCAGCAAGTAAGCACTATTTCTTCTATCTATCTATCCTTCTTCTTTTTTCTATATTTATTAGAATTATTTTGTCATCACACAGGTTGCCCATGGAGCTGTAACTTTGAGCAGGATGAATGTGGGTGGGAACAACTTATCCAAGACAGTTTTGATTGGACCAGATGGTCAGGGTCAACACCAACAAACTTCACTGGGCCAGCCGGTGACCACACCACGGGAAGTAGGTTTTCTGTACAAATTGGTTTATACAATCTAAAGTACACTATGGGATTCTGATGACATTGGGGAAAACTAAAAAAAAAAAACCTGGGTTGACTGCCCTGTTCACCTCTCTGCCTCTCTGACTGTTTTATATAGGTGGCTATTACATGTATATAGAGGGGGATAGTGTGGTTCATGGCGACTCAGCCCGAATAATGACCCCCGTCTGCCACACTACTGGCAAGCAGTGTTTGAGCTTCTGGTTTCACATGTATGGCTTGGCAAATGCTATGTTACTCAACCTCTACATATATGAGAACAATCGTGTTTTCAAAATATGGTCTAGAACTAACAACCAGGGCAACAGTTGGTACCAAGGCCAGGTTGAAATCAAACCACAACAGCCATTCCAGGTATGTTATTCTATATGCACAACCCAAGAAGAGTGAGTTAATGTCATTGAATTCAGAGGACAAAAGATGACGTGCTCTAGGCAGATATGTTAAATATGATGAGTGATTGTTTGTTGTTTCAGATCATCATTGAAGGCATCAGGGGCTCAAATCCTCGCTCAGATGTGTCCATAGATGATGTGTCCATAATGCATGGTGCATGTGTCCGTAAGTGTTACAGACTGATCTGTAAAAACAGTTTGAAGCTTTTCTGTGACATGATCCATGACTATTTTCAGTGTTTTTATTTTTATTTTTTTAGCTTTGCTAGTCTTAAAAATACTACTTCAGATTCTACTTCAGAAATGTTGTTAACTGGATATATTTTGATATTTTTATATAATTTTTTTGTATATTTCAATTATATGATTAAAACAAGCTCCAGTTAATTTTATCTCAAACTATTTGTCTGCAGAAGATTTGGACTCGACCACTCTTGCACCCCATCCATCTACTCCAAACTTACATGACCCCCATCCAAGTAAGACTTCCAATAATAATATTGTAAAACGTAAAAGTGATGTAAAACACTGTTTGCGACCCAATTTATTTCCGTCTGTTGCATGGGCGTAGGTTTGGTCTCAGCTTTGGTGGGGACACCCCCATACCCCACCTCCACCCCACCCCCCCCACCCCGAATTCTTTTATTGTACGATACCAGTGATTTAATGATTTCCTTTTTTATTTCAGAATGTTGGCAATACAGAATATCACAATACAGAAGTGAATCTATTTCATCTCATTATATTGTGTTATGACCCCGATATAGCATCCTGTCCCTAAAGAGCTTGTATAACTGTATAATCTCAGAAATGCACTCTCAAAAAAAGAAGAAAAAAAATACTCTGCCACAA
Source organism: Carassius carassius (assembly GCF_963082965.1). Taxonomy (NCBI): domain Eukaryota; kingdom Metazoa; phylum Chordata; class Actinopteri; order Cypriniformes; family Cyprinidae; genus Carassius; species Carassius carassius. The sequence goes on along the minus strand of NC_081774.1, from coordinate 4,843,676 downwards.
GGAAAAAAATCTAAATAAATAAATATAATAACCTTTTTCTATGATAAACACTATTTACCCTCCAGTAGACTCACGTTTATGGTGACTGCAAGATTCTAAGTTAAGGTACAAGCTAATTGACATTCAGTTACCTGCTAACGTAGCATTCTATCATCCTGGCCCTGGTAACACATACTATCACCAGTTAATACTATTTTCCACAGTAGAATCTGCATTTGAAAGCCTGGTCAGTTACTTCTGCTAGTTTATTTGTGTGGCTCTAGTTATTTTGCCTACTTACACTCTGACTCTGCTTTATGAAAAAGCCTCTTATGTCCCTTTTCTTCTTCTTGGGTGGCATCTACAAAGTAAAAAAGGGGCAAAAAAAAACGGAATATTAAAATGTTTTTACTCTGGCCTTTGTATGTGGCAAAGAGACAGCCCTGGTAACTTACTCGGCGTCGTCAACATGCGCGCGCGCTCACACACACACAGCGCGCGCAACACCCACTCGCTGCTAGTGCAAGCACAAAAGTAGTCCCGGCCCGCGCGTGTAGCCTGTCAGATACCCCGCCGCCAATCAAATTACGGCGTTTCTTGTACTGTCGGCATCCTTGCCGTTATAATCGATCCAAATAGCAGTGCAAAGATCCAAATAGCAGTTCAAAGGAGCTTGCTAAATACTGGTGGGGACAAATTTGTCATCTCAAAATATTGATAGGGACTAGTACCTAGCGTCCCCCCCTAAACCTACGCCCATGGTCTGTTGTTTTATTAAGTAAGATGAGATATTGACACATTATTCATAGGTAATTGTTCCTGTACATGTTTTTGTAGTTCAAACTGCAGAGAACATGAGTTTGATTCTTATGGAATGGAATCTTATGAAATGTAAAGTGTATGGATTGTGAAAAGGGAGGGTTACATAAAAAAACATTAGAAAATTAAAACTAACATAACTGGATTTGTGAGATATCAGACATCACTTTATAGTTATGATGTTTAAAAACATGGTCACATGCATCATCTTGGTGGATCAGAGTATGGTTAACTGCTTGGCATGATGATTATATGGTTGCCTTGTTTTGTCAGATTGCAGAATGAACTGTGATTTTGAAAGCGACATTTGCAGTTGGACTCAAACAGTGACTGATGTTTTTGATTGGACAAGACACAAAGGCTCCACCCCCACATCAATGACTGGTCCCTCCTCTGACCACACAACAGGAAGTAGGTTAATTTAAAATATTATTTCACATATTGGTTAAATTTTTGACTGTTTTCCTAATCAAATGTCTCTTTTTCCTTTTCCAGGTGGGTTTTACATGTACATTGAGGGTGACAGTGCTGTCCATGGCGACACGGCCCGTCTCCTCAGTGCAGAATGTGCTGATCCTCAACCTCAGTGTCTTCAGTTCTGGTATCACATGTATGGCTCCAGCTGGACCATGGGACTGAGTGTCTACCTGCTGCAATATGGCAATGTGGCCAAGGAGATGTGGAGGAAGAGCGAAGACCAGGGAAACATGTGGCATCTTGCACGGGTGGACCTGAGACCAGATGTTAAGTTTCAGGTCAGTGAATCTTCTTGGAATTCTTTATATGTTAAATGAGATGCAATACACTATAACTAGAAATATCTCAGCAGTGACATTTAGGAGACTGTTATTCAGATAAAAATCTGTTATCGTTCTATCAGGTGATCTTTGAGGGCCGTAGAGGAAGCTCAGCCCGGTCAGATGTAGCCATTGATGACGTCTCACTGCACAGAGGAGCCTGTAGCGGTAAGTTTCTACTCTGCAGCGGCACTTAGTAAAAACATTCAGCTTTAAAATCAAGTCAATTTACTCAGCTAAATGACTACTATGTTTTGCTAATAGTTTAACTTAACGTTTAAACAGTTGTAAATATATTTCAGATTTACCAAACCAGGCAGCTCCATCTTCAGTTCCATTGCCACCAGCTGCAAGAATGCCACAACCTGCACCCATCCAAACTACAGAAATACCAAACACCTTGTCTTGTAAGCTCACTATCGAACAACACAGTGAGATCACATTCTGTAATGACTGATGATGCCATGAAATAACACTCACAATTAAATCTTCCTTTGTTTTCAGAAATACACATGACAGCTCTTTGTCAAGTACCTATGGAAGCAGATTAGTCTCAAATATAATTCACGCAAAAAACACGATTCACACATGCGTAGACAATTTCACATGCATGAAACCTAATTCACGTACACACAAAAAAAATTCACGTGTGTGAAAAAAAAATATATTAACAAAAAGCAATTCACAAGCGCAAAATAAAATTATATATTTATAAAATACATTTCACAAATGCAAAAAACTATTTGTAGATATACAACTGTGCACAAAAACCTTTGAATGTTTAAAATGTACGAGTGTCTGAATGTACGAATCGTCATTTACTACGAATCCACTCGGATTTGTGTGTGTGTGTGTGTTTGAGACTTTCCTGGCAGAGCTCTCTTCCCACGTGGGTCTGTCTACTCTTTAGCCAATCAGATGCGAGCTTACCATTCAACCAATCATATCATAAGCCACTGAGTGCATTCAAGGAGCACGATTCTGCGCACCTTTAGCGCAATATGGATTAATTAGAACGGAAATTAAGCCTTTACATCAGTAAAACAGCATGGCGAATGAAGATTGAAGAATGAAGATGCTGTCTTCAACGCACTGTTCTTCTTTTATGTACTGCAGGCTAATATGCGTACCAACTCGTTTTATTCATTCCATAATATATATTATAAATATGCTTAACTGGCTGAAATCAGAGAAACTGTCAAGTCGGACATCTTAAAGTTAGTCAGGAGGAGAGGGGCCAAGAGAGAGTGAGGATTTGGAGGCAACCAAGACGAAGAGAATAGAGAAAGAAAATGAGCAAATAAAAAATCTTGAGGAAATCTCTCTCTCGCTGCAGGCTGAGCGACGTTTGCGCTGCACTCGAAAAGTTCCAGATGCATCCTCTTTCATTTTATTTTATGTTTGAGCCTATGCTCTTTGCAACTTAATTATGTTGTGGATCGTGTGTAGGTTATTTATTGTCGCACTTGAAAAGTTTCAGATTGATCCTCGTTTTTATGTATTTATATATTTCGGAGCTTATTCTCTTTAATGATGTGGATCGTTTGTAACTTCATTGCAATTTAATTCAATGTACTGTCGTTCTAATTTCCATAACCGTTATGTTATGCAGCGGTTCCCAAACTTTTTTTCCTGTGCTCCCCCTTCTTTGTCCCAACCGGGTTGGTAAAAAAAAAAACGCAACAAAGCTGTCTTTTATCGCCATATAAAGAGTCATGAACAGAGAACATCAACAAAGTGTCAATATAATGCAACAAAGCACAAGCTTCCACTTTTAAGAGGACGAGTGACAGACACAGGCAAAGTAACAGAAAGCACAGTTATTTTCAGCCGCGTAAAAGAAACAATAGGCTAGTCCTATTAAATGACCATGGAGCTAGCAGCAGCATCATCTCAACCCGCGGCCCGTTACGAATTCAAATGCGTCCCACCATGCTGAACACAATTAATTTTTTTTTTTCAGTTTTACAATTATTATTATTTTTTTACATTAATTTAAACATTTACTTAAGAAATGTAAGCTACAGCCTAATGTTTTTTTATGTTAAATTATTTTGTGTTTCATATATTATTTTCAGACATGATCAGACCTACTCACATAACATTACTCATTTAACGAACACATACAAGCGCCCACTTTGGCAGAATTCAATCAACAGCCATTAGTTCGGTAAAATTGAGCATCATAATGGACAAAATTGTTTTTAAGGGAGAAAAAAAAGAAATGTGAAAAATGCCAGCGAATGAACACGTAGAAAAAATAATAGTCGCAGTATCAGTAGTGAAGGACAGTGCTAGATTTTCGGTTTGCCCCGCATTTTACTTGAAGTTCAGGCAAATGGGAACACCATATATTACATAGCAATCATCCTTAATTGAAGAAATGTGGCAAAACATCTCTGGAGAGAACCTTATATTATTAAATTCGAATGTGCTTTCCATATTTGGATCAACATAGGCTACTTTTGTGAACACACATTTTCTGCAATGTCGCGTCAAGTCATGGTCCCGTGCGCATCTTACAAACTGCATCTTAAGCCATAAGTTAAACTTTCCGCGTCCGCGGGGAGTCCGTTATGGACCGCTTGGTAGGCGTGACGTAATCATCGTCATGGGAGAGTGTGTGCGGAGGCTCTGAGAGGACGAACGCGTACCTCCCATTTTTTTATGACCGCACGGACAGGTGCGCGTGGTCAGTAGGCTTCAAAAGCACAATTGCACATGTGAAGGCAGTGTGAAGAAGCCCATTGCTACTCGAACCTGTGCAATCCGCTTGCACTTGGACTTGGACCATAAGTGCGGCCCAGTGGAAAAAAAGGTTGAGAACCACTATAACATATATAGTTACAAATTAAACAACGTTTCTAAATATGTGATGTTGTTTATCTTGATCGAACTACATTGCTTCAACGTAGTGGTTAACAATGTCTAGGCTACATGTTTTAAAATGTATTACTGTAAGAAAGTACACACTGACCTAACAGACATCAATTTATAAAACAAGATTATTTAGAATTATAATTTCACAACTCTCAAAATGTTACTTTTGTCTTTACAGGTCTTTCTTTTTACTATCCTGATTGCAGTTTAATTTATAATTACTGTAACTGTCCTGTTACAACTGTATTTTTTTCTAACTAGTTTTCTAACTAGAAAAACTGTCTTGATTGAATGTGTAAATGATAAAATGTGTAAACTCAGACTTTTATGAAATAAACTAAACTCTTACCCGTGCTTCCCGTTCTTCATTCGCCATGCTGGATTACTGATGTAAAGGCTTAATTTCTGTTCTAATTAATCCATATTGCGCTAAAGGTGCGCAGAATCGTGCTCCTTGAATGCACTCAGTGGCTTATGATATGATTGGTTGAATGGTAAGCTCGCATCTGATTGGCTAAAGAGTACGACAGACCCACGTGGGAAGAGAGCTCTGCCAGGAAAGTCTCAAAAACACACACACACAAATCCGAGTGGATTCGTAGTAAATGACGATTCGTACATTCAGACACTCATACATTTTTAACATTTAAAGGTTTTTGTGCACAGTTGTATATCTACAAATAGTTTTTTGCATTTGTGAAATGTATTTTATAAATATATAATTTTATTTTGCGCTTGTGAATTGCTTTTTGTGAATTTTTTTTTTTTTCACGCACGTGAATTTTTTTTGTGTGTACGTGAATTAGGTTTCATGCATGTGAAATTGTCTACGCATGTGTGAATCGTGTTTTTTGCGTGAATTATATTTGAGACTAATCTGCTTCTATAAGTACCTGCTTATGTATTTCAATTGTAAATTAATTAAATGTACTTATTTTTTTCTAGCTTGTGGCATCAGCTGTGATTTTGAAAAAGACATTTGCACTTGGACTCAGTTGGCGACTGACGTTTTTGATTGGACAAGAAATGGAGGCTCCACCCCCACATCAATGACTGGTCCCTCCTCTGACCACACAACAGGAAGTAGGTCCTATTTTCTAAAGCTATAGCATAAAAATTAAAGCAATTTTTTTACATGACCAAATTAATTGTACTGTTAGACAAATTATGACAATTTCTCTGTTCAATAATTTTTTTTTTTTTTTTTCTTTTCCAGGTGGGTTTTACATGTACATTGAGGGTGACAGTGCTGTCCATGGCGACACGGCCCGTCTCCTCAGTGCAGAATGTGCTGATCCTCAACCTCAGTGTCTTCAGTTCTGGTATCACATGTATGGCTCCAGCTGGACCATGGGATTGAGCGTCTACCTGCTGAAATATGGCAATGAGGCCAAAGAGGTGTGGAGAATGAGAGAAGACCAAGGAAACATGTGGCATCTTGCACGGGTGGACCTGAGACCAGATGTTAAGTTCCAAGTCAGTGAATCGTCTTGGAATACTTTATATGTTAAATTAAATGCAACTATGACTAAAACTATTTCAGCAGTGACATTTAGGAGGCATAGAAAAATCTGTTATTGTTCTATCAGGTGATCTTTGAGGGCCGTAGAGGAAGCTCAGCCCGGTCAGATGTAGCCATTGATGACGTCTCACTGCACAGAGGAGCCTGTAGTGGTATGTTTCTACTCTGCAGCGGCACTTAGTAAAAACATTCAGCTTTAAAATCAAGTCAATTTACTCAGCAAAATGACTACTATGTTGTGCTAATAGTTTACTTAATGTTTAAACAGTTGTAAATATATTTCAGATTTACCAAACCAGGCAGCTCCATCTTCAGTTCCATTGCCACCAGCTGCAAGAATGCCACAACCTGCACCATTCCAAACTGCAGAAATACCAAACACCTTGTCTTGTAAGCTCACTATCGAACAACACAGTGAGACCACATTTTGTAATGACTGATGATGCCATGAAATAACATTCACAATTAAATCTTCCTTTGTTTTCAGAAATACACATGACAGCTCTTTGTCAAGTACCTGCTTATGTATTTCGATTGTTAATTAATTAAATTTACTTATTTTTTTCTAGCTTGTGGCATCAGCTGTGATTTTGAAAAAGACATTTGCACTTGGACTCAGTTGGTGACTGACGTTTTTGATTGGACAAGAAATGGAGGCTCCACCCCCACTTCAATGACTGGTCCCTCCTCTGACCACACAACAGGAAGTAGGTCCTATTTTCTAGAGCTATAGCATAAAAATTAAAGCAATTTTTTTTACATCACCAAATTAATAGTACTGTTAGACAAATTATGACAATTTCTCTGTTCAATAATTTGTTTTTTTTTTCCTTTTCCAGGTGGGTTTTACATGTACATTGAGGGTGACAGTGCTGTCCATGGCGACACGGCCCGTCTCCTCAGTGCAGAATGTGCTGATCCTCAACCTCAGTGTCTTCAGTTCTGGTATCACATGTATGGCTCCAGCTGGACCATGGGACTGAGTGTCTACCTGCTGCAATATGGCAATGTGGCCAAAGAGGTGTGGAGAATGAGAGAAGACCAAAGAAACATGTGGCATCTTGCACGGGTGGACCTGAGACCAGATGTTAAGTTTCAGGTCAGTGAATCTTCTTGGAATGCTTTATATGTTAAATGAGGTGCAATACACTATAACTAGAAATATCTCAGCAGTGAGATTTAGGAGACTGTTATTCAGATAAAAATCTGTCAATGTTCTATCAGGTTATCTTTGAGGGCCGTAGAGGAAGCTCAGCCCGGTCAGATGTAGCCATTGATGACGTCTCACTGCACAGAGGAGCCTGTAGTGGTATGTTTCTACTCTGCAGCGGCACTTAGTAAAAACATTCAGCTTTAAAATCAAGTCAATTTACTCAGCTAAATGACTACTATGTTTTGCTAATAGTTTAACTTAATGTTTAAACAGTTGTAAATCTCTTTCAGATTTACCAAACCAGGCAGCTCCATCTTCAGTTCCATTGCCACCAGCTGCAAGAATGCCACAACCTGCACCCATCCAAACTGCAGAAATACCAAACACCTTGTCTTGTAAGCTCACTATCGAACAACACAGTGAGATCACATTCTGTAATGACTGATGATGCCATGAAATAACACTCACAATTAAATCTTCCTTTTTCAGAAATACACATGACAGCTCTTTGTCAAGTACCTGCTTATGTATTTCAATTGTAAATTAATTAAATGTACTTATTTTTTTCTAGCTTGTGGCATCAGCTGTGATTTTGAAAAAGACATTTGCACTTGGACTCAGTTGGCGACTGACGTTTTTGATTGGACGAGAAATGGAGGCTCCACCCCCACATCAATGACTGGTCCCTCCTCTGACCACACAACAGGAAGTAGGTCCTATTTTCTAGAGCTATAGCATAAAAATTAAAGCAATTTTTTTACATCACCAAATTAATCGTACTGTTAGACAAATTATGACAATTTCTCTGTTCAATAATTTGTATTTTTTTTTCCTTTTCCAGGTGGGTTTTACATGTACATTGAGGGTGACAGTGCTGTCCATGGCGACACGGCCCGTCTCCTCAGTGCAGAATGTGCTGATCCTCAACCTCAGTGTCTTCAGTTCTGGTATCACATGTATGGCTCCAGCTGGACCATGGGATTGAGCGTCTACCTGCTGCAATATGGCAATGTGGCCAAAGAGGTGTGGAGAATGAGAGAAGACCAAGGAAACATGTGGCATCTTGCACGGGTGGACCTGAGACCAGATGTTAAGTTCCAGGTCAGTAAATCTTCTTGGAATGCTTTAAATGTTAAACACTAATCTATAACTTAGAATGTTTGAGCAGAGACATTTAAGAGGGAAAGGTAAATCTGTTATTGTTCTATCAGGTGATCTTTGAGGGCCGTAGAGGAAGCTCAGCCCGGTCAGATGTTGCCATTGATGATGTCTCACTGCACAGAGGAGCCTGTAGCGGTATGTTTCTAAACTGCAGCAGAACTTAGTAAAAAAAAACATTAAGCTTTAAAAACAAGTCAACTTACTCAGCAAAATGACTTCATTTTGCATAGGGGTTCTTAAATTAATGTTTAAACAGTTGTAAATCTCTTTCAGATTTACCAAACCAAGCAGCTCCATCTTCAGTTCCATTGCCACCAGCTGCAATAATGCCACAACCTGCACCATTCCAAACTGCAGAAATACCAAACACCTTGCCTTGTAAGCTCACTATCCATCACCGCAGTGTGATCACATTCTGTTGTGATTGATGGCATAACATTCTAACGATTAATACTCGACATATTCCATTGATTTTTAGAAAGATGCTAATTAAATCATGATTGAAATTTACTTCTTTCCTCCAGCTTGTAGCATCGACTGTGATTTTGAAAGAGACATTTGTGCTTGGACTCAGTTGGCGACGGATGTTTTTGATTGGACAAGAAACGGAGGCTCCACCCCCACATCAATGACTGGTCCCTCCTCTGACCACACAACAGGAAGTAGGTCTTGATTAACAGTCTTAAGATCTTGAGCTGACTTTCCAAAATTGATCAGTTATTTCACATTAATAAATTGATAGTTGTTGCACAAATTCTATGACAATTCCTCTCCTTAAGAGTCTCATGGTCTAAATTTCCAGGTGGGTTTTACATGTACATTGAGGGTGACAGTGCTGTCCATGGCGACACGGCCCGTCTCCTCAGTGCAGAATGTGCTGATCCTCAACCTCAGTGTCTTCAGTTCTGGTATCACATGTATGGCTCCAGCTGGACCATGGGATTGAGCGTCTACCTGCTGCAATATGGCAATGTGGCCAAAGAGGTGTGGAGAATGAGAGAAGACCAAGGAAACATGTGGCATCTTGCACGGGTGGACCTGAGACCAGATGTTAAGTTCCAGGTCAGTGAATTGTCTTGGAATACTTTATATGATAAATTAAATGCAACTATGACTAAAACTATTTCAGCAGTGACATTTAGGAGGCATAGAAAAATCTGTTATTGTTCTATCAGGTGATCTTTGAGGGCCGTAGAGGAAGCTCAGCCCGGTCAGATGTAGCCATTGATGACGTCTCACTGCACAGAGGAGCCTGTAGCGGTAAGTTTCTACTCTGCAGCGGCACTTAGTAAAAACATTCAGCTTTAAAATCAAGTCAACTTACTCAGCAAAATGACTACTATGTTTTGCTTATAGTTTACTTAATGTTTAGACAGTTGTAAATCTCTTTCAGATTTACCAAACCAGGCAGCTCCATCTTCAGTTCCATTGCCACCAGCTGCAAGAATGCCACAACCTGCACCCATCCAAACTGCAGAAATACCAAACACCTTGTCTTGTAAGCTCGAACAACACAGTGTGACCACATTCTGTAATGACTGATGATGCCATGAAATAACACTCACAATTAAATCTTCCTTTGTTTTCAGAAATACACATGACAGCTCTTTGTCAAGTACCTGCTTATGTATTTCAATTGTTAATTAAATTTACTTATTTTTTTCTAGCTTGTGGCATCAGCTGTGATTTTGAAAAAGACATTTGCACTTGGACTCAGTTGGTGACTGACGTTTTTGATTGGACAAGAAATGGAGGCTCCACCCCCACATCAATGACCGGTCCCTCCTCTGACCACACAACAGGAAGTAGGTCCTATTTTCTAGAGCTATAGCATAAAAATTAAAGCATTTTTTTTTACATCACCAAATTAATAGTACTGTTAGACAAATTATGACAATTTTTCTGTTCAATAATTAGTTTTTTTTCCTTTTCCAGGTGGGTTTTACATGTACATTGAGGGTGACAGTGCTGTCCATGGCGACACGGCCCGTCTCCTCAGTGCAGAATGTGCTGATCCTCAACCTCAGTGTCTTCAGTTCTGGTATCACATGTATGGCTCCAGCTGGACCATGGGACTGAGTGTGTACCTGCTGCAATATGGCAATGTGGCCAAAGAGGTGTGGAGAATGAGAGAAGATCAAGGAAACATGTGGCATCTTGCACGGGTGGATCTGAGACCAGATGTTAAGTTTCAGGTCAGTGAATCTTCTTGGAATGCTTTATATGTTAAATGAGATGCAATACACTATAACTAGAAATATCTCAGCAGTGACATTTAGGAGACTGTTATTCAGATAAAAATCTGCCAATGTTCTATCAGGTGATCTTTGAGGGCCGTAGAGGAAGCTCAGCCCGGTCAGATGTAGCCATTGATGACGTCTCACTGCACAGAGGAGCCTGTAGCGGTAAGTTTCTACTCTGCAATGGCACTTAGTAAAAACATTAAGTTTTAAAATAAAAACCAACTCACTCAGTAGAACAACGACATCATTTTGCAAAAGGGTTCTTAACTTTGTGTAATAGTTGTAAATGTCTTTCAGATTTACCAAACCAGGCAGCTCCATCTTCAGTTCCATTGCCACCAGCTGCAAGAATGCCACAACCTGCACCCATCCAAACTGCAGAAATACCAAACACCTCAGCTTGTAAGCTCACTATCCACCATTGCAGTGTGATCACATTTTGTAATGATTGATGATGCCAAAAATTAACACTCATGTTTAAATCTCTGAATCTTCCTTCATATGTAATTCAGTTATAAATGAATAAACTGCTTCTTTCCTCCAGCTTGTAGCATCGGCTGTGATTTTGAAAAAGACACTTGTGCTTGGACTCAGTTGGCGACTGACGTTTTTGATTGGACAAGAAACGGAGGCTCCACCCCCACATCAATGACTGGTCCCTCCTCTGACCACACAACAGGAAGTAGGTCTTGATTTCTAGATCTTCAGGTCATTCTACCATTGTTACATCAAAATCATAACATGAATTCTTTCGCATCAATAAATTAATAATTGTTTTAACAACTTCTGTTCCAGGTGGGTTTTACATGTACATTGAGGGTGACAGTGCTGTCCATGGCGACACGGCCCGTCTCCTCAGTGCAGAATGTGCTGATCCTCAACCTCAGTGTCTTCAGTTCTGGTATCACATGTATGGCTCCAGCTGGACCATGGGACTGAGTGTCTACCTGCTGCAATATGGCAATGTGGCCAAAGAGGTGTGGAGAATGAGAGAAGACCAAGGAAACATGTGGCATCTTGCACGGGTGGACCTGAGACCAGATGTTAAGTTCCAGGTCAGTAAATCTTCTTGGAATGCTTTAAATGTTAAACACTAATCTATAACTTAGAATGTTTGAGCAGAAACATTTAAGAGGGAAAGGTAAATCTGTTATTGTTCTATCAGGTGATCTTTGAGGGGCGTAGAGGAAGCTCAGCCCGGTCAGATGTAGCCATTGATGATGTCTCACTGCACAGAGGAGCCTGTAGCGGTATGTTTCTAAACTGCAGCAGAACTTAGTAAAAAAAACATTAAGCTTTAAAAACAAGTCAACTTAACTAAGCAAAATGACTTCTTCATTTTGCATAGGGGTTCTTAAATTAATGTTTAAACAGTTGTAAATCTCTTTCAGATTTACCAAACCAGGCAGCTCCATCTTCAGTTCCATTGCCACCAGCTGCAATAATGCCACAACCTGCACCCATACAAACTGCAGAAATACCAAACACCTTGCCTTGTAAGCTCACTATCCATCACCGCAGTGTGATCACATTCTGTTGTGATTGATGGCATAGCATTCTAACGATTAATACTCTACATATTCCATTGATTTTTAGAAAGATGCTAATTAAATCATGATTGAAATTTACTTCTTTCCTCCAGCTTGTAGCATCGACTGTGATTTTGAAAGAGACATTTGTGCTTGGACTCAGTTGGCGACGGATGTTTTTGATTGGACAAGACACAGAGGCTCCACCCCCACATCAATGACTGGTCCCTCCTCTGACCACACAACAGGAAGTAGGTCTTGATTAACAGTCTTAAGATCTTGAGCTGACCTTCCAAAATTGATCAGTTATTTCACATTAATAAATTGATAGTTGTTGCACAAATTCTATGACAATTCCTCTCCTTAAGAGTCTCATGGTCTAAATTTCCAGGTGGGTTTTACATGTACATTGAGGGTGACAGTGCTGTCCATGGCGACACGGCCCGTCTCCTCAGTGCAGAATGTGCTGATCCTCAACCTCAGTGTCTTCAGTTCTGGTATCACATATATGGCTCCAGCTGGACCATGGGATTGAGCGTCTACCTGCTGCAATATGGCAATGTAGCCAAAGAGGTGTGGAGAATGAGAGAAGACCAAGGAAACATGTGGCATCTTGCACGGGTGGACCTGAGACCAGATGTTAAGTTCCAGGTCAGTAAATCTTCTTGGAATACTTTACATGTTAAACACTAATCTATAACTTAGAATGTTTGAGCAGAGACATTTAAGAGGGAAAGGTAAATCTGTTATTGTTCTATCAGGTGATCTTTGAGGGCCGTAGAGGAAGCTCAGCCCGGTCAGATGTAGCCATTGATGATGTCTCACTGCACAGAGGAGCGTGTAGCGGTATGTTTCTACACTGCAGCAGAACTTCGTAAAAACATTAAGCTTTAAAAACAAGTCAACTTACTCAGCAAAATGACTTCTTCATTTTGCATAGGGGTTCTTAAATTAATGTTTAAACAGTTGTAAATCTCTTTCAGATTTACCAAACCAAGCAGCTCCATCTTCAGTTCCATTGCCACCAGCTGCAATAATGCCACAACCTGCACCCATCCAAACTGCAGAAATACCAAAAACCTCAGATTGTAAGCTCACTATCCATCACCGCAGTGTGATCACATTTTGTAATGATTGATGATGCCAAAAATTAACACTCATGTTTAAATCTCTGAATCTTCCTTCATATGTAATTCAGTTATAAATGAATGAACTTTGCTTCTTTCCTCCAGCTTGTAGCATCGACTGTGATTTTGAAAAAGACATTTGTGCTTGGACTCAGTTGGCGACTGACGTTTTTGATTGGACAAGAAACGGAGGCTCCACCCCCACATCAATGACTGGTCCCTCCTCTGACCACACAACAGGAAGTAGGTCTTGATTTCTCGATCTTTAGGTCATTCTACCATTGTAACATCAAAATCATAACATGAATTCTTTTGCATCAATAAATTAATAATTGTTTTAACAACTTCTGTTCCAGGTGGGTTTTACATGTACATTGAGGGTGACAGTGCTGTCCATGGCGACACGGCCCGTCTCCTCAGTGCAGAATGTGCTGATCCTCAACCTCAGTGTCTTCAGTTCTGGTATCACATGTATGGCTCCAGCTGGACCATGGGACTGAGTGTGTACCTGCTGCAATATGGCAATGTGGCCAAAGAGGTGTGGAGAATGAGAGAAGACCAAGGAAACATGTGGCATCTTGCACGGGTGGACCTGAGACCAGATGTTAAGTTCCAGGTCAGTAAATCTTCTTGGAATACTTTACATGTTAAACACTAATCTATAACTTAGAATGTTTGAGCAGAGACATTTAAGAGGGAAAGGTAAATCTGTTATTGTTCTATCAGGTGATCTTTGAGGGGCGTAGAGGAAGCTCAGCCCGGTCAGATGTTGCCATTGATGATGTCTCACTGCACAGAGGACCCTGTAGTGGTATGTTTCACGTGTGTCTGGAGGCCCTTAGTATAAAAACCCTAATATGTTCAGAATTTTCAATCAATTTAATACACATTATCTAAATCCAATAGCTAAGCATTCCAGCGAAACCTCTCTCTCTGTCTCTGCAGAAATCACTCTCTTGGAGATGCATGGAAATTATGACAGCATAAGCGAAAATATCATGATGAACCCAAACAAGGAGGTGGCTAAGAAAGAAAGCTGGAAAGCAACAGATGACAAAATCACAGCAAGAAGAAGGTAGAGAGCCTTTTATATAACTATTTACCATATACAATTAATTCAATATGATTAGGAACTGATTAAAAGCCATGTATGTATGTGAGAGTCATTATTAAATACTTTTTGTAGTGCATGTTACATAGTTATACATTTAAGACATTTACTGTATTGCATGTTTTGTTTTGATATCTGTCCTCCTTTCTGCTCATATATAATATGAGGAAAATGATGCATCTGTTTAAGAACTACTCATGTTAGCTGTTTTTTTTGTTTGTTTGTTTGTAACAAACATTGCTGACATCAGTTATTTTGCCTATAATCTTTGGTATGCAGGCGGTCACTACTGTTTAGGGAACGTTCTCGGGCTTGAGCTGAAACACTACGAGGCAAACCATTAGCTGAAAGCACCTGTCATCTGTCAATATGAACCCACTCAACATCAAAGCTCAAGAGCTACTCAGACCAGTTTTAGCAAGGTCATTTGCTGTGTTGTTTTCCTAGGAAATATCTCTAACAGTTATTTCATATTATGATTTAAACATGACACCATTGAAAGATGTGTTTTCCCCTAAAATCACTGTGATTTTTTTTTTTCCCTCAAGTTCACGTCTCCTAGCAGAGTAACCACTTTACATTGATTATGAGAATGTTACACTAATATTTACACATCCATAGAACGTCTGAATACTTATTTTAATTTTCAACAATTAATCATAAGGAATTAGGTTTTTGGTAATCCTAAAGGATAAAAGAGTTCACTTTCTATAACAACATATTGCAAGATGTTTTATCATTTATAAAACGAGCTAAATTCTTTTTGCTGAATGTTTTATGTGCATGCATGTTATCTGTAAGTTTGTGTTTTTGTCTTTCATTTAATAAACATTAATTTCATTCAGTAAATCTTCTGAAGGTCCTTTTATTTTTTAACTTTGTGATTTTGTATGATTCTGCAAATTATTTAGATGTTACAAAATAGTTTTCCAGCATTCCTGTCATACTTTCAGATTTTAAGTGTAATGCAAAGTTACTTTTATATCCAGCAAAACCTGTTTAGCAAGATGCAGATGCAAAACAGTATGTAGCCTCAAGAAATCTCAGCAGCTCTATTTAAACATGTAGTGAAGTGAGTTGAATTGGACACATTTACCTGAACAGGATGAAGGTTTTAGTTGTCCATTTCTGGCTTCTCTTACTGCTTCTGTACCAAAGAAAGGAGAATCTGGCGTCAGGTAAGTCAGACACTCTCCAGGTCTGCAGATCTGCATTTATACACGTGTTCTGTGAGAAACTACAGGTAACAATAAACTCACATAAGATAGCCACAAAGGAAAACCTCCCTTTGTGTATGGCAAGGCACTAAATTTGGTTTCATGTGATTTATGATACCAGAATTTTTCATAACTGTGAAATTTAACGATTTCTTGATTCAAATGAATCAAACTGGTTTACATTTTTAAGGCATGTATAACAGTAGAAAACAGTACAAAAGTGTAATAAATGTAAAACAACAATCTTTACTGTATAAATTAAAAGTTATTAAGCAGGACTTGCATACACCAAATGGTCTAATTTTATTCCAATCTATATTCTGTAAATTTCATATCATTATTCACCATCATTTTATTCCTAAAAACAAAATTTATTTATTTTTGTCTCTCTTAATGTACTGTGATTAATCCACACACATTTATTTATTTGTTTAACATGGAGGTCACAATTACACTGGATGAACCATATGCATTTGCTTATGGGTTTTTTTAAGTGTTTAAGTGTTTTTGCACACATCCGAATATAAAATGCACATTATATGTATATATATATATATGTGTGTGTGTGTGTACATAATTTAAATAGTATTTAAATATTACTGTAAAGTACTACAAACAATCCTATTTGAATTTTTCCTTTTTTAAATTTATTTGATTTATTTTGATTTATTTTGATTTCTTACATAGCAATAAAATGTGCAGCAATGAACACAACATAAGGAAAAAATAGGAAAGGATGTTGATCATTCTAAGAGCTGAATTCAACTCTGCATTCATCTTGTGTGTTTATCTTTCAGCCCTGTGTTCAGTGCCCACAGTGCTCTGCTGTCTTGGCAGGGATGACAACTGCAGACGAGAGTGTTATTGTGACGAGTTCTGCATCATAATCGGAGATTGCTGTTCTGACTTCAATCAGATATGCAATCGGAGTAAGAATAAATACTCTCAACACATTAATACAATAAATAATCATTTGTCAAAAGTTGATTTTGCATTCAAATTTGAGATAGGGTACTGTAGGTAAACAATTTTTTAAAAAAGTTTAAAAACAGCCTGGGGCCAAAGCTCTTCAATGTCATAGGTCAGCTGGGTTCTTCAAATCTTGCCCTGGAAGGCAAATGTATTGCAGAGTTTAACTCCAACCTTGATAGTTAGCATGCTCAGGTGTGTTTGGTTAGGGTTAGAACTAAACTCTGCAGGATAATGGATCTCCTGGGCCAGAATTGAGGATCCCTTTCATAGAAACTCCCCAGTTCTGCTTTTTTAACCACTAGAGGGCAGTACATGATAAGAAGTGACAATGTAAAAAGGTACTGGTGTATGATTTATTTTGTGGTAGGTTTTTTTTTTTTTTTTTTTTGGTGCCTTACAAATAAATTTTACCAAATTTATAATGATATGATAGATATCCAAACCAAATACTGCTTGAATCAGTCCAGTCACAAACTGCATCAGATTCAGTGACTAATGGATTTTTTCCCCCACACCCTTCCATATTTCCAGCTTCTCCACCAAACTCAACATCTATACCATCAATACTTTCACAAACAGAATCAAAAGCCTCATTGCTTCAGCCACATCCAACATTCCAACAGTTTTCAGTGCCAATCTCACCACAGTCATCATCCTCACCCACCATTAAACCATCACCATCATCCTCATCTTCTACACCATCAACAAAATCCTCTTCATCTTTACCAGTGTCATCATCTTTAACACAATCATCTACATCATCTTCGTCACCAGTATCATCATCATCAACATCTTCAGTACTTTCATCCACACCATTCTCATCAGTCCCACTATCATCATCATCAACCTCACAAGCACAGCCCTCAATATCAACAACCTCTACATTATATTCCACATCCTTAACATCATCAGCAAACTCACAGCCTTCATCACCATCCCCACAAACATTAAAATCATCAACAACATCTTCAGTAGTATTTACTCCATCTAAACCATCATTTGCACCATCTTCATCAGTCCCACTATCATCACCATCCTCAGCATCATCTTTATCAGTTCCACTATTGTCATCATCATCACTCACATCATATTCTTCAACATTATCATCTATAACATCTTCATCAACTTCACAATCTTCATCATTAACATTACCATCATCTTCATCATCATCCACACCCTCAATACTATCATCTACACTATCTTCATCAATCTCACTATCATCATCAACCTCACCAACACAGCCCTTACTATCAACAACCTCTACATTATCTTCCACATCATTACCATCATCAGTAAACATTCAGCCTTTATCACCATCCCCATCATCTTCATCACCAACATTAACATCTTCAATACCATCATCATTTTCACCATCTTTATCAGTCCCACTATTGTCAATATCATCATCTTCAACACTATCATCTACACTATCTTCACCAACATTACAGTCACCTTTATCATCAACACCACTGTCTTCAATACTATCAACTACTCCATATTCATCATCCTCAGCCTCATTTTCATCAGTCTCACTATCATCAACCCAGTTAAAACATCCTTCAACAGCAGCAACCTCTACATCATTGTCCTCATCATTACCATCATCAGTAACCTCACAGCCTTCATCACCATCCCTACCTTCTTCAACAACACCATTATCATCAACATCTTTAAAACTATCACCTACACAAAACTCATCATCTTCAACATCCTCAGCAGAAACTTCATCAGTCCCACTACTGTTATCATCATCTTCTGCAACATTATCATCTAGACCATCTTCATCACCAACATTACCGTCACCTTTATCATCAACACCACCATCTTCAATACTATCAACTTCTCCATCTCCATCATCTTCAGTCTCATCCTCATCAGTCCCACTATCATCATCAACCCAATCAAAACAGCCCTCATCGTCAGAAACCTCTACATCATTATCCTTATCATTACCATCATCAGCAAATTCACAGCGCTCACCGCAGAAATCATCCTCACCAACTTCAGCACCATTACCATTATCCTCCTCGCTTTCAGCAAAACCAATACTAATGTCATCACTCACTCCATCTTCATTACCAAATTCACCATCCCCAACCTCCCCGTCTTCATCAATAACCTCACCACCATTATTACCACCAATAGCAGCACCACCATCCTCTTTTTCTCCACCAATCTCGTTGACTTCAATAACTAGATCACCATCTTCATCATCCTCACCATCATTACCAACCATCCCATTATTTCCATCACCCTTACTGTCATCGCCACCGTCATCATCACCAAACTCTCCATCATTCTCAGAATCATCTTCACCACCATCGTCATCAATCTTGCCATCATCCCCAAACTTTCCATCATTTAGACCATCCTCACCATCAACACCCTTTATGGATAAGAAGAAAGTGACCTCAGGCCTGCATGTGTATGTGCGCTCCAAGGCTAATATGCAAGCAACACTGAAGGCTGTGCAGAATGTAAGTCATTCCTAAAATTACTTTCAATAGTGCACAAATGTGCTTTACTGTGAATGTGGTTCTGTGTATGAGAAGTATGTTTAGAAAAATTAACAGAAATTAGATTTTTTTTAATACAACCCGAATTCCGGAAAAGTTGGGACGTTTTTTAAATTTTAATAAAATGAAAACTAAAAGACTTTCAAATCACATGAGCCAATATTTTATTCACAATAGAACATAGATAACATAGCAAATGTTTAAACTGAGAAAGTTTACAATTTTATGCACAAAATGAGCTCATTTCAATTTTGATTTCTGCTACAGGTCTCAAAATAGTTGGGACGGGGCATGTTTACCATGATGTAGCATCTCCTTTTCTTTTCAAAACAGTTTGAAGACGTCTGGGCATTGAGGCTATGAGTTGCTGGAGTTTTGCTGTTGGAATTTGGTCCCATTCTTGCCTTATATAGATTTCCAGCTGCTGAAGAGTTCGTGGTCATCTTTGACGTATTTTTCGTTTAATGATGCGCCAAATGTTCTCTATAGGTGAAAGATCTGGACTGCAGGCAGGCCAGGTTAGCACCCGGACTCTTCTACGACGAAGCCATGCTGTTGTTATAGCTGCAGTATGTGGTTTTGCATTGTCCTGCTGAAATAAACAAGGCCTTCCCTGAAATAGACGTTGTTTGGAGGGAAGCATATGTTGCTCTAAAACCTTTATATACCTTTCAGCATTCACAGAGCCTTCCAAAACATGCAAGCTACCCATACCGTATGCACTTATGCACCCCCATACCATCAGAGATGCTGGCTTTTGAACTGAACGCTGATAACATGCTGGAAGGTCTCCCTCCTCTTTAGCCCGGAGGACACGGCGTCCGTGATTTCCAACAAGAATGTCAAATTTGGACTCGTCTGACCATAAAACACTATTCCACTTTGAAATAGTCCATTTTAAATGAGCCTTGGCCCACAGGACACGACGGCGCTTCTGGACCATGTTCACATATGGCTTCCTTTTTGCATGATAGAGCTTTAGTTGGCATCTGCTGATGGCACGGCGGATTGTGTTTACCGACAGTGGTTTCTGAAAGTATTCCTGGGCCCATTTAGTAATGTCATTGACACAATCATGCCGATGAGTGATGCAGTGTCGTCTGAGAGCCCGAAGACCACGGGCATCCAATAAAGGTCTCCGGCCTTGTCCCTTACGCACAGAGATTTCTCCAGTTTCTCTGAATCTTTTGATGATGTTATGCACTGTAGATGATGAGATTTGCAAAGCCTTTGCAATTTGACGTTGAGGAACATTGTTTTTAAAGTTTTCCACAATTTTTTTACGCAGTCTTTCACAGATTGGAGAGCCTCTGCCCATCTTTACTTCTGAGAGACTCTGCTTCTCTAAGACAAAGCTTTTATAGCTAATCATGTTACAGACCTGATATCAATTAACTTAATTAATCACTAGATGTTCTCCCAGCTGAATCTTTTCAAAACTGCTTGCTTTTTTAGCCATTTGTTGCCCCCGTGCCAACTTTTTTGAGACCTGTAGCAGGCATTAAATTTTAAATGAGCTAATTAAGTGGATAAAAGTGTAAAATTTCTCAGTTTAAACATTTGCTACGTTATCTATGTTCTATTGTGAATAAAATATTGGCTCATGTGATTTGAAATTCCTTTAGTTTTCATTTTATTAAAATTTAAAAAACGTCCCAACTTTTCCGGAATTCGGGTTGTAATACAAAACTATTTAATCTGGCCTTAAATTTTTATGAAAAAGAGCAGTGGACTTTAAAATTTAAGAGAAACTACAGCAAATAAAAGACTTAGAGCTTAAACATGTGTGTTCGCTCAAGAGCCAATGAGGAGGCAATGCTAAAGGCTATGCAGGATGGAAGTGTCTTTAACAAATAATTTTACTAGAGCACCGCTGTTTCCTTAAATCTGGGTAATTTGTCACCAGTGCAGGGTAAATGTATTCTGAAAACCAAGCTACTGCTTTACTGCTAAATAAAACTGCTCTTTAATGAAAATATGAACAGAATATAGATCATCAACACCACCATCTTCAATACTATCAACTTCTCCATATTTGTTTAGTATTAAAACATTAAACTCATATATTGATAGTTGACTAGCATTAATAAATTAACAACACTGGCAACAGCACATTTACATTAGAGATTACTGTAAGTAATATTGTTTTACTCTTGGTTCAGTTTGTTCTGCACATGGAATCCATCATGAGGAGACAGCAGGCTGAAGACTGCAGGCTACGAGTGTTACACAGCACACCAATGAAAAAATAAACGTGAAATGAACACCTCACTGAACATGACATCCATGGAACAATAGCTGCTCTATGTAAATATAATTTTTCTGAATATTCTGTGTTTTACAGAAAACTAATTTTCAGAGTATGTTACTCAATGGAAGTGTGCTTTTTCACTAGGTGGCACTACAACATAAAACATGAGTAAATAGCAACTCACTGGAAAGAACTAGGCTTTTTGTAAACTGTATTTTGTCAAACATTTAATGGATAAAATCAGATTAAATATGTCCAAGAAGGATAAAAACATAATCGGACTTTACAACACATATTCTCATACTCTAAGCTCTCATTACTATAGGCAAAAAAATGCATAGCCCACACAAATATCTGGTTAATTATGCTGAAATCCATATGAATTATTTTTGAGGGTTTTTTTTTTGGCCAAACAAATTTTGTTGTTTTCCAATGTTTTTTTATTTATTTAATTTTTTAATGTGTTGAGTCTCAGATTTTGTTTACATTTACATTTTTTAAACACGTTTGTTTAAATTTAGTGTGATGGAATTTAAATCTGTTTGCATACTTTGCATAGAAAATATTTGGAATTACATACAAAACATTTTTGAATGTGCATTCTTTGAAGAAAAATCATTTTGCAGCATTCCACTAATTTTTTTTTTCTTTTGAGGAACATAACTTTCTACCTTGATGCCATGCGTCATAGCAGAAAATGTGTGTTAGGTTGCCAGTAACGGAAGCAATCTTTAAAAAATAAATAAATGTACGGTGTTTGTGGAAAAATTACAAATTGCTTTGGGTCAGTTACTTGAAGACAAATATATTGCATTTTAACATATTCCAGAAAATATATAAATATATTGATTTTTACAGCATTGTTCCATAGAAGAGTTTTCCTGCAATCTTTTCTTATTTGGATGATTAGTATTTTCCTTCAGACAAACAGGAAGTAACAATTAAATATTAAATTACATTTACGACACCACGCTGCGAGAGACGGAGACGCTGAAGAGGGACTTCAGCAGCCTGATCGAGACGGTTCGCAGCACGACGCCCGCAGCAACGATCGTCGTGTCAGGACCACTGCCCATGTATCGACGAGGACACGAAAGGTTCAGTAGACTTTTTGCTTTAAATGAATGGTTGTTGTCATGGTGTAAAGAACAGAAACTGCTATTTGTTAATAACTGGAATCTTTTCTGGGAGCGTCCTAGGCTGTTTCGCGCTGATGGATTACACCCCAGCAGAATCGGAGTGGAGCTGCTCTCTGACAACATCTCCAGGACACTTCGCTCCATGTGACTAGTAAGACAATTCTCTAATAACTATTATGATGAGTTTTGTTCCACCCGCTTAAATGATAAAAGTACTTGCGCTGTAAAAACTATTAAGACTGTGTCTGTTCCCCGAATAGTGAGGTCAAAATATAATGTAGGATCTAGAAAAAATCTTATCGTAATTAAACCAGAAAAATGTAAAGTAAATGAACAAAAACAATTTTTAAAGTTTGGGCTCATAAATATTAGATCACTCACACCCAAAGCAGTTATTGTAAATGAAATGATCACAGAAAATAGTTTTGATGTACTCTGCTTGACTGAAACCTGGCTAAAACCGAATGATTATTTTGGTCTAAATGAGTCTACTCCACCAAACTACTGTTACAAGCATGAGCCCCGTCAGACTGGTCGTGGAGGAGGTGTTGCAACAATATATAGTGATATTCTCATTGTTACCCAGAAAACAGGATACAGGTTTAACTCTTTTGAAATACTTCTGCTAAATGTTACACTGTCAGACATGCAAAAGAAGTCTAATGTATCTCTTGCTCTGGCTACTGTGTATAGACCACCAGGGCCGTATACAGAATTCCTAAAAGAATTTGCAGATTTCCTCTCAGACCTTCTAGTTACAGTTGATAAGGCGCTAATCATGGGAGATTTTAATATTCACGTTGATAATGCAAATGATACATTAGGACTTGCGTTTACTGACCTAATAAACTCTTTTGGAGTCAAGCAAAATGTCACCGGGCCCACTCATCGTTTTAATCATACACTAGATCTAATTATATCGCATGGAATCGATCTTACTGCTATAGATATTGTACCCCAATGTGATGATATTACAGACCATTTCCTTGTATCGTGCATGCTGCGTATAACTGATATTAACTATATGTCTCAGCGTTACCGTCTGGGCAGAACTATTGTTCCAGCCACCAAAGACAGATTCGCAAATAACCTGCCTGATCTATCTCAACTGCTATTTGTACCCAAAAATACACATGAATTAGACGAAATTACTGACAACATGGGCACTATTTTCTCTAATACATTAGAAGCTGTTGCCCCCATCAAATTGAAAAAGGTTAGAGAAAAACGTACTGTGCCATGGTATAACAGTAATACTCACTCTCTCAAGAAAGTAACTCGTAGTCTTGAACGCAAATGGAGAAAAACTAACTTGGAAGTTTTTAAAATTGCATGGAAAAACAGTATGTCCAGCTATAGACAGGCTCTAAAAACTGCTAGGGCTGAGCATATCCACAAACTCATTGAAAATAACCAAAACAATCCAAGGTTTTTATTTAGCACAGTGGCTAAATTAACAAATTACCAGACGCCACCTGATTCAAATATTCCACCAACGTTAAATAGTAATGACTTTATGAATTTCTTCACTGATAAAATAGATAACATTAGAAATACAATAGCGAATGTAGATTCTACAGCGTCTAACACTTCAGTTTCATCCATCGCACCCAAAGATAAACTGCAGTGCTTTACAAATATAGGACAGGAAGAGCTAAATAAACTTATCACTGTATCTAAACCAACAACATGTTTATTAGATCCTGTACCCACTAAATTACTAAAAGAGCTGTTACCTGTAGCCGAAGAACCGCTTCTCAATATCATTAACTCGTCGTTATCTTTAGGTCACGTCCCAAAACCATTCAAGCTGGCGGTTATCAAGCCTCTTATTAAGAAACCAAAACTAGATCCTAGTGTACTGGCAAATTATAGGCCTATTTCAAATATTCCATTTATGTCTAAAATATTAGAAAAAGTTGTGTCTGCTCAATTGAGCACCTTCCTGCATAAAAATGATCTGTATGAAGAATTTCAGTCAGGTTTCAGGCCCCACCATAGCACAGAAACTGCACTTGTTAAAATTACAAATGACCTGCTTCTTGCGTCAGATCAAGGCTGCATCTCATTTCTAGTCTTACTTGATCTTAGTGCTGCGTTCGACACCATAGATCATGACATACTCCTAGATCGATTACAAAACTATACAGGTATTCAAGGGCAGGCTCTAAGATGGTTTAGATCCTACCTGTCCGATCGCTACCATTTTGTTTACTTAAATGGGGTGTCATCTCATTTATCATCAGTAAAATATGGAGTGCCACAAGGATCCGTCCTAGGTCCCCTTCTATTTTCAATATACATGTTGCCTCTTGGTAATATTATTAGAAAATACGGAATTAGCTTCCACTGTTATGCTGATGATACTCAGCTATATATCTCAACGAGACCAGATGAAACTTCCCAATTATCTAAGCTAACAGAGTGTGTTAAAAATGTAAAAGATTGGATGACAAATAATTTTCTCAAATTAAATTCGGATAAGACAGAGATATTAATTATTGGACCAAAAAACACCACACAGAATCTTGTAGATTACAATCTGCAACTAGACGGATGTACTGTTACTTCCTCTACAGTCAGAAATCTGGGTGTTATATTGGACAGCAATTTGTCTTTTGAAAATCATATTTCCAATGTTACAAAAACTGCATTCTTCCATCTTAGAAACATTGCCAAGCTACGAAACATGTTATCTGTTTCTGATGCAGAAAAGCTAGTTCATGCATTCATGACCTCTAGACTGGACTATTGTAATGCACTTCTAGGTGGTTGTCCTGCTTCGTCAATAAACAAGCTACAGGTAGTCCAAAATGCAGCAGCTAGAGTCCTTACCAGGTCAAGAAAATATGATCATATTACCCCAATTTTACAGTCTCTGCACTGGCTACCTATTAAGTTCCGTATCAGTTACAAATTATCATTACTTACCTATAAGGCCCTAAATGGTTTAGCTCCTGCGTACCTAACTAGCCTTCTACCACGCTACAACCCATCACGCACCCTAAGGTCACAAAACGCTGGACTTTTGGTAGTTCCTAGGATAGCAAAGTCCACTAAAGGAGGTAGAGCTTTCTCACATTTGGCTCCCAAACTCTGGAATAGCCTTCCTGATAATGTTCGGGGTTCAGACACACTCTCTCTGTTTAAATCTAGATTAAAAACGCATCTCTTTCGCCAAGCATTCGAATAATGTATCTCTTAAATTGTGAGTGTAGTTGCATCTGCATTTTTATTCTTTAGCTTGGGTTAAACTAATTTTACTTCAGTTTCAGCAGCTATGCTAATGATGTCTCTATTTTGTTTCTATGTTTTGCCACGGGATGTACTAGGATTTACACAAGCTCCAATCTGGATCCAGAACACCTGAGAAGAGATGATGCTGACCCTCAGAGGACCCCAGATGACGCTAACCTTGAATCAACAAACAGAACTAACAAATATTGCTACATGTGTGACTGCATCATATAATTACTATTAATTAATAATATTGATAGTTCATCATCTAGCTGACTACGTCTTGTATTATTATTTTTATTTTTCTAAAATCCTGTCAAACGTGCACAAACTACTAGCTACTACTAAATATTGTAGAAACATAATTTTCTGTAAAGTTGCTTTGTAACGATTTGTATTGTAAAAAGCGCTATACAAAATAAACTTGAATTGAATTACCTATAGATGAATCTGAATCTGAATGAAATGCATGTAAAAAGCTAAATGTTTACATGGAAATGATGCTGGTCTCTGGGTGTGGATTTCAGTAATGCTTTACTTAAAAACACACCCAAACTACAAAGTGCACACTCAGCTGGACTAAGATGAAGGTCTCAGATGCTCACTCCTGGCTTCTCTTATTGTTCCTGGACCAGGTTTCAGGTAAGAAGCATGCTTCAGTCCTGTAAAAAACTATAGCAAATAAAAAAAAAAACAGCTTAATTTTTTGTGTTATTTTTGTGAATGTGGTTCTGTGTATGAGAAGTGTGTTTAGAAAAATTAACAGAAAGGAGAATTTTTTTTAATAACACAAAAATATTTTATCTGGCCTTAAATTTTTGTGAAAGAGAGCAGTGGACTTTAACATTTAAGAGAAACTACAGCAAATAAAAGACTTAAGAGCTTAAACGTGTGTTCGCTCAAGAGCCAATGAGGAGGCAATGCTATGCAGGATGGAAGTGTCTTTTACAAATAATTTTACTAGAGCACCGCTGTTTGCTTAAATCTGGGTAATTTGTCACCAGTGCAGGGTAAATGTCTTCTGAAAACCAAGCAAGTACATGTTTTTACAATTTGCAATACGTGACTACAAATACAAATTGCATCTCAACCTTAGATCTCAATATTAGATTAAAAGGTGTATTTTACTGTGACCCTATACATTTCTATATTCATTGTATTAATGCATGTTTGTATTGACCCTTTTCACTATGTTTCCCAATAATCTAAGTGGGTTAGAGTCTGTTAACACACTTCCAGTAAGCCTCAATAGACTGTACAGCATGTGTAAATGCAAGAAAATGGTCTCCTCCTCAGTACCATAAAGTCAACAGGCTAAACAATATTTCAAAATCTTTTGGTGTGAAAACAGTTAATTTCTGTCATTTGTTTATCTAATTATGTCTTATCATAGTATATTTATTCAAGTTACAGTTAACTGTAGCGATAGTTTTGGCTGTTACTTTGCACATTCTACATTTTTGAGAGTTCAAAGGGAGAAGTTATTTTTAAATCTGATAATATTTAGCACACTCGTTTTAGATAACACTTGAGGATTATCTCTGTTTGTTTTCCGGCTTCAGATTATTTTCCACCTCGAGGGCTTGATGAGAAGACAGCGATGTGAAGACTGCAGACTACGAATGCTAAACATCAGCAAGAAACATTACTGACCAACACATCAAGTCATATTTATTATTTTAGAGCAGCAGAACCTCGGTGAGAATAAGTAGTTAGTCATTTTTTTACCTGACCCTCAGCGTCTGGTCTCCGTCCACGTGTTTGGCGGGTCCTCCGCGAAGGCGCGAACGCGATGTGTAAATGGTGTCACTAGATGGCACTAGAGGGCCAAACCTAATGGAACCTCGCCTGATTTCTTTAGGTAATATCAGAGCCGTTGAAAAACAATTTTAACGGCTCTGGGTAATATATTGTATTGTTATATGCAATTGATTATAAAGTTTCTGTAGGCCTATATCTTTTCAGGTTATTATAACTAATCTCAAACAATCTAGTAGGCTATATAATTAGCATAAAAACTTCAGATGACTTCAAAAACTTGTCAGATGATTAATCGCGATTAAACGCATCCAAAAAAAAACATGTTTACATAATATGTGTGTATACTGTGTATATTTATTATGTGTATATAAATACACACACATGCAGTTTATATTTTGAAAATAATTCCACGTACAGGCTATATTTATATTGATATAATTTATATTATGTATCAATATTTTAAATGTATAAACATATTTTTTTCTTAAATATATACATGCATATATCCGTATTTATATATGTATAATATGTTATATGTGATACAATATATCACATATATTATGTAAACAAAAACTTTTATTTTGGATTCGATTAATCACGACAGCACTATTAGAAATAAAAGAGCTGTTGATAAAAATGAGTATCAGGTCTAAAGGTGATAACTGAATAACTGAACAAACAAGAAAACTTAAACCAAATTGTGTGTTTATAATCACAAACATTACACTGCAGTTGGACCAAGGAGGCACTAAATGAATACATATGCAAATTACAAATTGTAATGTTTGTGGGGTTACTGCTTCAACGTTGTGTACCCATTGTTTACAGCATATTCTGAGGTAAGATCTAAACCAACTCTACATATTTAAAACTTTAAAAAGTCCACTTTCATCAAGACAGTATATGGTCACATGCCTCTATAAATGTATTCAATTTATTATATGTAATATTTGTTGGTGAAAACAATTTTTGTTTCCTTTCATAACTGGTTTTGTTTAAATTTTGCATAATAATAAGTCTACACTATACATTTTTATAAAGTATTATATTATATATAAAGTATACCATAATATGAACTCTAAAAAAATATAAATGTAAAATTATACATATTTGTAAAATCATAAATAAATAATAATTTATGGTTTTAGTCAACAATTATAATTTTTTTCTTCTTCTTCTTCTTTTTTCAAGTGAAAACATTTCTTGTTTTGTTAGCCTGACTTGGCCCCTTCTGTGAAGTTGTGGAGGTATGATCAGGTCAAAGAAGTGAGATGGTCAGCTCTGCCCCCGGGCTACATGTCTTCAAAGAACAGCAGGCGGACAGATTAAATTAAGACAGGTCAGGCTCTTCCTCGGGTCAGGAAGGATGCTCCTCTCTTAACCCAGGATACACAGCTGAGTTGTGGTCAAATATCTAGCCACCGATATCCCAACAAAAAGAAGTCATTGTATGTATTTACCTCTATGGAATAAAATATTTTATAAAACTGTAAAACACCAGTGATTTCTTTTAGTGATTTCTGTAAATAAACATTATTATTAAAAAGAATAATTATTATTAATACGTTTAAATATTTTAAGATACTATTTATTTGTAAAACTGCTTTAAAACAAAGTCTTTAATGGGAAATAATTGTGGAGAACACTACAAAACTATTGTGACATGTTTATCATATTGTTGTTGCAGCATAAGCCACTCAGAGCAGCTCACAGTGATTACAGCAATATACAATATATAAAAAACAAAAAAAACTAGTTAACCTATCCCAAACATTCCATCTCGTCTAAAATCAGAAAACAGACCAAACCATTCTGAGCAAGATTAAACTTTTTACAGCATTGTTTTAGTCTAAAAGCAATCAGTAATTATATTATTAATAAATATTAATAATTAATTTCCTTATTATTTTCCTTTGGTAACTTCATGAAGACAGTGTGTTGTAATTCTGTACAATGACAAGATAAACCCAATAAATATTTAATAACTTAGTTTAAGCGAAATAGGTTGCATTTGGTGTAGAGGCATATATTGATATGATGATTATGGTACAGTGTGTTGATTTATATGACTATACGTAATAGATTATAAACCAGGCAAAATAAGCCAGTGCGTTGAGGCATCAAAAGTTTCCAACCCCTGGAAAAAAGCCACTGCAAATGTTCAACTGATATGGACCGACAACAGCACTTGAATGTGTTCCAGTGATAGTTTTCTAACAATAAATAGAGTTTAATATTCCTCCTCAACACTAAGAGCGCCATATGAACACCTTCTGGCAGCTTTATTCTTGCATAACGGTACATTATCTCTTTTATAATGTATCACATGTGCTGTAATACACTTTATTTATCATATCAGTGATGTAATTGCTTTTAATTAAATTTTTACTTTAAATTATTGTAATTGCTTCTTATTTCCAGGTGCAGTTTGCCGCTCAGCTCCATTCGCTTCTCTCGACCACCATCACCCGAAGAGCCCTTGAT
This sequence comes from Carassius carassius, assembly GCF_963082965.1. Taxonomy (NCBI): domain Eukaryota; kingdom Metazoa; phylum Chordata; class Actinopteri; order Cypriniformes; family Cyprinidae; genus Carassius; species Carassius carassius. The sequence goes on along the minus strand of NC_081774.1, from coordinate 4,813,778 downwards.
TTTCTTCTGAAACTCGAGGAATAAACTTCATATACGGAGGGGTGCAAATATAAGTTGTTTGTCCGTTACAGAAGATTACACCGCTCTCTCTCTCTCTCTCTCTCTCTCTCTCTCTCTCTCTCAATCTGGCTTTCATGATCTGTCCGGCAGAATGTCGTCAAAATGAAAAGCGTATGTTCTTATTAAAGGCATCCCCCGCCATTCTTGCTAGATGCAATTGACGTTAATTCACAGGACCGATAAAGTCTAAGGTTCCATGCGTCCTCTCCGCTCTGGGTCGAAGATGTGAGATCACACGGGGTCAGCGGGAGGTTCAAATTAGACGAGCGCTCTCCGCTGCATTTTTCGCCGCTTTCTGCACGGATCAAGTCCCGTGCACGGCCGTCCCCTGCACCGCATCCCTGCCTTCTGCCTTCTGCTTGATTAAATCTAACCTCTCCACATCAAAAGACCTTCGAGCACACATCGTATAACTTACTTCCTAATACTGATTTTGTCAAAACAAATGTAATTACAGGGCTGCGTTTGTTCATTTGTAAATTCACTTTGCAATTGCTGGTAACTGCGCACAGGGGTCACGGAGAGAGAAACTGCTGGTCTTGCTATTAAAATGGTTGCCAACACAACATAAGTTGGAAAAAATAGGGTTATTAATAGAGAAGTTCACGTTAAAAAAATATATAGTTGTATTATGCATTTAATACATTTAGAGTATACATATATATATATATATATATATATATATATATATATATGCACTTTATGCACTTTAAGTTACTTTGGATAAAATCGTCTGCTAAATGCATTAATAATTTAGGCCTATTGTGTATTGCCAATAAACCAAAAGGCATTTAGAAATTAACTGGTTTTATTCCAATCAAATATGGCGGAAGATATACTCATATTTACATTTTCAATAACATCTTCAATGAATTTTACAAACCTTTTTTTTTTTTCAACTGAAATATTTTTTGCCTTCTTATATATAACGTACAATATGCTTAGTTGTATAATATTGTTGAGTATTATAAACAATTTAAAACATTTTACTTCTATTGTAATACATTTTAGAATGTTTTTTTTTCCTGTGATGCAATTCTCAGCAGTCATTACTCCAGTCTTCATTGTCACATGATCCTTCAGAAATCAGTCTAATAGTCTGTTGAGTTGCTGCTCAAAATAAAAAAACTGTTAGAAACATTTTTTTCATGATTTGTTTATGCATGTAAAGTTTAAAAGAACAGCATTTATTTGCAATAGAATGTTTTATCTTTACTCTCACTTTTGATTAATTTAATGTCTTTGCTGATTTTTTCAGTAAAAAAAAAAAAACTTCTCACCTCAACATTACAGAAGAAATAAATATGATATATATATAATCATATAATTATATAATGTGTTTTGTGCAGAATCTCATTTAATAATGCATGAGAAATCTCTGGTGTTGAGTATACTGACATGTCTCTTGTCTCAGATGCTGTTTTCCTCCTCAAAGTCAATTTTGTCAGCGGCTGGGCCTGCGTTGGATTTCTGCTTTGAGGAGTCAGTGGAGGTCATAAACTCTTTGTATGGATCATTCTTGCCTTCATCATACTGAACAAAACCTTTGAACAGAGTCAGAGCCAGGAAGGAGTAGAAGAACATCACAAACAGGATGTAGAAGTAGGCATTGTCGTAGGAACGCCTGCTTGTTGTCGAGATCGTGGCTGTTGTGCTCACGTTATCTCTGGAATCCTGATGGTTCGTCTCGATTTCCTTCAGAATGGCTTGTCGGCACCTGTCCAGCAGGGCAAGAAGCAGTGTTTGGTTCGTTGTAGTGCCACCTAGAGGCATGTTGATAATAACACTGAGGTCAGATTCAAGGTTTCAATCTCTCAAGAGGAAACAGATGCTGTAACTTCACCAAATTACATCGGTTTGCTGTTCTCTTCCAGGTCAAAAAGATGATTCCTTCACCTTGAGCTGTGACGAAATCAAGATTTCAGAATGTACACTTTTTGATATTTTCACGAAGACTTGCTGATACTGATGTAAAGGGCAGATATGGAGCTGCTGGAGCAGTATGGGATAGATTATCCGTGCCGTTCAGATACTCTGATGGAGGCGTTAATTCCAGAACGTCAGTGAAGTTCTTTTTCTTTTGTCACTCAACTTAACTGTAACGTTCAAACGTTGAAGCTTCAGTCCTGGACACGCTGAGTCTCCCAGTTATCAAATGCAGCTTGTTTTGCTCCTTAAACTTCACGTCAGAGAGACTTCAAGAGGACTTTGCTGAAGTTCATCCACTGCAGTGGTGAGTTGGGCTTGCTCTTGTGATTATGAGGTTTCTATCTGTTTTGTGAACAACATGTAGCCTGACCAAAGAAAGAGAGAGAGAGAGAGAGAGAGAGGGGACTGATAGCGAGCGAGACGCTTTTGGAAAGGAATGCTGTCTGCCATGCATTTGTTCTTTCACTGCCATGATAAACACTCTTTATCATTTATGTTGTGATAAAGCCCTGGTCAACATACACAATCCTTTATACTCTGATAAAGCTGTGAAAATGAATTGAATATGTTTTCACGTCACTTTTTAAATTTACACACATTGCATAAAATCTCAAAACACTCATCTGCATAAAAATGTAAATCGTAACACAAAGCCATTTGTACAAGTTTTTTTTTCTTTTTATCATTATTTTGCATAAAAATTTAAACCATACATATATATGATTATTATGTCATATGTCAGGCTTTACAGGGTAAAAATTAAATACTGAAATTTGTTGTACCATGAACAGTAATTTGTAGCCCAAACACTTTGTGGTTGATATAAACCTGCAAGTTTATCATCACTGCATTATACTTGTATTGTATTGTACTTGTATTCAGTGCAATCTGTGTTATTTTTCTTTTACTTTATGTACTTCATAGTATTTGAGCATGGGGACATCACTCCGTTTTTAAAGCCCTGTTGTCTGTGACCCATAAGAGCAGACCTATGACCCTATCACGATCCACCAGCTCAGAGCCACTTCTGTAGATACTTGATTGATGACTAGTTCTGGACTGATGTAGTTGTTCAGGACATTGGCAAAACACCTTCAAAAAGTTGAACTCTTGAATGATTTGCTCTGTCCTGCACATTTTCGTATGAGCTGTGAGATGTCATTTGTTACTGCAAGAAACAGTCTCATGTCTTTCATGTTTTTCTCCCTGTTGTTTTTTTTTCCCCCTTTCTCTCCTCTTTCAGCCGTCTGTCTCAGAATGACGTGGGGGAGTGGGGAGTAACTCTTGCCCTGTCCGCTATGCTGTGATTGTCTACTGATTTCAAAGAGTGCAAGGGGTCAGAGGTTAAGTTGTCTCCAGTATATGTTATTGTGTCTGACACCAGGCTCCATGCTGGAAAAGCGAGCAAAAGAGAGGGACACTTGACATCCAGATTTTGTGGATGTAAAAAAAACAAAAAAAAACTGTAAAGACATAAAGGTGTGCTACATTAAATTTAATGTCCAAAATATGGTTTAAACCAGCGATTCCTGACCCCAGGGGATCCTGCAGGCTCCAGAGGGGGTACGTCTTTTAGATTTTAGCTGCCTATAAAACAAAAATGATGACATTAAAATAAAAATATATGGGCAAAATAGAAATTAAAAGTAAATTTAATAAAAATCAATCAATAATTTTATAATCTTCTTGTATTTTTTGTTTCAAGTTTTTTTTTTTTTTTTTGCCGCAAAGAACATTCTTTTACATTTTAAGAAAAGAAAACAAAATATGTGTGTGGATGACAGATTTCTAAAGAACACATTTCTGATCTTTTTGCACACTTAAGCCTGGGACATGAGGCAAAAAGTGTTAAAAAACAGATTTGTGGCTTTTTAAATTGTAATATATTTTACTATACTAAATAAGAACCTATACTTGTCAAAAACATCCACTCAGTTGCACACATTAATACACAAGAAAAAGCTGATGAATTTATGAGAAAGAAAGAAAGAAAGAAAGAAAGAAAGAAAGAAAGAAAGAAAATGACTTTGTTCTCGTTCTCTGTTGTGTTTGGATGGTTTACAGCGCTCTGCTTTAGTCATTAACCCTGTTTAGATCTCTCTGGAGAGAAGGACTTACTCATGAAAGAGTGTTTTTATGAAACTGAATATATTTCTACATGAATAAAAGTGCTCTGTGAAGCTGAAGACTGAATAAATCTGATAGTTATTGTGAACGGTCACGCTAATTTATTTACGGTTTATTATTTTATACAGGTGCAGAATGATTTTTTAAAATGTTAAACATGATCGAGGAAAATAATGCAATTTGTTGTTTATTCTTCCACAAGCAAATGTGGAAGGATTATTTTTTTAAAAAGGGGGGGGGGGGGGGGGGGGCAAGACAAAAAGATGAAAAAAATAAATAAATAAAAATTAAAAGTAAAATATTAATAATTTCAAAACAATAAGTTGAATGTAATTTATTTATTTTGTTCTTATAAATAGTAAATAGTGCTGCATTTTACACATTATCCATCAACAATTATATGCAGTCGAGAACAAAAAAGAAAACATGAAGGTATAAAAACAAGGTAAAAAAATAAGACATGAACATTGTGTTACAGAGACAGAACAAAGAACTTCATCTGCAGATCTTCTCCAAACTGAAGAGTAAAAATAAAGGTGGCATCCATCCACATATGAAAGTCCTTTCTTTGCATGAAAAACAATCAGAGTTTAAGAACAGATGATTTTCGTGAGCGAGTGAGGTATTGAGTGTGTATTGCACTTTCCTTGGGTTCGATTTGTGGCAGGGGTCTCTCTGAATGTTCAGAATAGCATACTTCCATGCTACTAATATTCAGTATGCACTATGTATATCGTGTGCAATTTTTTCCGCAAGCGAAACTAATGCAAATCATTCGACTTGACTTTCCTATTACACTGTAACCAGTAAATTAAATATTTTATTCCTGTTTTCTTGACACGTCATCAGCCAAATCAAAGACGTTTTTACACTAAATCAGATTAAAAATGCAACCTCATTTGCAAGGTAGCATACTACTTTCATTGCATTCTTTTAGTATACACTGTAGTATAGAATTAGTATACAGTATGCAATAAGCAGAACAATAGTATTCCATTCTGAACATCACGCCTGTCTCATAACAAGCTATTTTGTGTGTGCTCAGATGACTGGGGTCTGTATAGTCTGTTTGCACTACAGAAGGCCTGTGAAATGCCATCGGACACTTGAGTGCATTCTGTTTAGGTCACCCTCCTTCCCTCTATAAAGTGGACCTGAGAGCGTTGTGCCAAATGTGAGCATGTTTTTGTGTATTCAGTCATTTATTTATGATTAAGAATAAGGAAAGTTGGCACACCTGTCTTTTCCGAGGCCTCATTTCCTAAATATGTCAACAAAGTCAAACAAAATGTGTCTCCACCAAAGAGTCACCATCGAGCTGTCACAAACCAGCCACTAAAGTGCGTCCGTCAGTGGACAGCTGATATCACACTCTTCCCTGCCATTCCATGCTGTTTATAAGCACAGTCTCAGTCTTTGAGTTATTTGTCCTTTCCCTTTGTCCTCCTCGTGTCCCATGGCTTGTGGCTCTTCAGGAAGGAGTTGGCAAGTGTCGTCAGAGCGTGTGATGAGATGAAAATATGGAGAGGCTGCTTCCTCCAGGTCTAAATGGTCAAACTAACCCATTCTCAGTCCTGGTACTAAACCAAACCCAAGCCCACCCGCAATATCCCCCTCGTAAAAACAACTCCGTTGCACTTTGTACCCACAGGCGTTAGAGAGGACCGCCGGCACCACTGGCCTCTCCTCAGCGCTCCTCAAGCGGGAGTCTGAAGACGAATGGTCATTTTGGTCAAACATTCAAGGGTTGGAGGAGAGCTGAAGTGCAAGAGTTCACGGCCATCCATAGATCTCTTCATCTCCTTTTATGTCTGTCTTCATTAAGTCGATGCTGGGTTTCAGATAATGAAAGGCACCTGAAAGAGACAGAGAGAGAGAGAGAGAGAGAGAGACGTTAATTTAAGGTCAGGGTCATTATCGTCATTATGAAACCATGAAAAACTTCATTACTTGAAATGTATGATGAGGAGATACCCCCCGACAATGTAAAGTGCTTTGAGTGCCTAGAAAAGCGCTATATAAATGTAAGGAATTATTATGTAATAAATATTAACAGAAATAGATTCAAACTTATTTTTAATTCAGTTAGGTGCCAAGACAACAATTCTCATTTTCATTTAGTTTAAGTTGAAGTAATAAAATTACTAAAATATAATAAAAACCATTACCATACAGGCACAAAACTAATAAAAATGACAAAAATACACAACATTATGAAAAAATTTTACTAAAATTCAAAGGAAAACAGAAACTTTAAAATTAAATGTTTATTAATTGATAACAATAATTGTATTGTTATATATAAATATATATATATATAGATAGATAGATAGATAGATAGATAGATAGATAGATAGATAGATAGATAGATAGATAGATAGATAGATAGATAGATATATTTGCTACAGAACAATACACACACACACACACACACACACACACACAAAACTCATGACATTAAATACATCATATTAAAGTCTTGGAAGTCTACTGATGCCTCCTAGTGGGCTCCGACACAATGGCTCAGAACTACTGATATTAATATATGACTATATTGACTGTAGCCTTTGGCAGAAGAAAAAAAAAATCGAACTATGCAAAAGCGTAAGATCCAACAAAACATAGAACATGATTGAGTGAGCCGGTGCGTGCCAATTCCACTAAGAAGACAGACAGAGAGAGCAAGAATGAGAGATTGAGAGAGAGGGGGAGAAATGAAAAGAGAGCTGTCCTATATTCAGTTCTGTACGGATCAGAGTCAATGATCAACAGCATCTACAGATCTGACCCGTCTGAAACACATGGTTCTAATATCTGCCTGCCACGGGCCATTCTACTCCTACACGAGACCCCCGCTAACTCCTCCACGGACCCCCAGCTCTGTGCTTACGGGGGTGCGGACCCCAGCAAATTAATGATATCAAGATGCAGTACTGGATTGGGCACTCGACATGTCTCCTCTCCGCTTCTGAGATGGCTGCTCCTCTCGTTTCACTGCGTGTTTGAGTGGATCATGAACGATATCTTTGTTACCCAGAGCTCATTACATGGCTGGCTGACGGATGACTGGAGCTGATGAGATACAGCTCATCTCACGGGGTCATGAAAGGTCGCAGGTTAAACACCGTAAACCACGGCAGCGTTTACCTGTGTGGCGGCCCGGCGGATCACAACTAACAAATGTAAACTTATGATTATGCCTCAGATTAAAAGACCAAAACTTTACTGAAAATAATCTCAGTTGACATTTAGATGATCATGTTTCTCTATAGAATCTTTGCTTTAAAAAAAAAAAAAAGTTTCCCGGCTGAACTGTAGCTGTTAGGACGGTTATTCTAGAAAGTCGAGCTGTAGTGATGCATCTCATCAAAATCATATGCCATGCATCAATAAAAGTGTCAAAAAGTGTAAAAATACTGCAACCGTTAATGCACTTTTTAAGCATGGTTGCACAAACAAAACATATTCATTAGAATGAACATTAAATGGAAATTCATGTCAGATCTATTTTCTTAATGCACGTTATTGATCTAATTGTGAATGATTCATCCATTCACATATATTTATTTATTTTTTACCGTGTAATTTTTCATCAAAAGTGTAATGACAGAATTCTCTTTGGTGACTTATGCAGGACTTCTCCAATTTTGTCTGCATTATTCCCACCCCTTTCTTACAATCGACTGCATTCAGATTTGCCTTCATCCAATCAAAAAATGGATGAATTGATCTACATGTTTTCTTTTCAATAAACCCTCAAAATAAAATATAAAAATAATATAAAAAACAATTCAAAATGAATAAAAACTGCAATAGTATCTATAAAATATCCCAGCTATGCATCGAATGCAAAATGTAATTTTTTCCGATTCCACAACAAACTGAAATGTTTTTAGAACAGTGCTGGTGTTCACCTTGCTCTGCCCGTATTGGCTGTACTGGTAAGACGCCACGTGGTCCACGCTGTACCCGGGTGAACTGTAGCTGGAGGGGCAGTAGGACTGGGAGCTGGGCAGAGTTGGCATGCTGGGCAGGCCTGGCAGAGCCTCAAGTCTCTGAGAGGAGTGGCAGCTGGGAGCCATGCCTGTGCTGGGCTCCAAACCGCCCGTCAGCGGAGAGAGGGCAAAATCACTCTGTGCCTGGTGCGGCACTCCACCCGGATTCAACAGCCCCATCACCTGAAGAAAAACAAGAGAACATTTAGTACAACTATGCTAAGGTACTTTGACAAGCAAATGCTGAAAAGACCAGCCTAGACCAATGAATTTCCGTGCTGTTCAAGCTGATTTATGCTGGTTACCCAATGCATGACCAAATACTCATTGTATTTGAGTTCATAAAACCACATTTAATCAACTGCATGCTTACAAATCAGTTTTATGTGACAAAGCAGTGTTTTTACTGTTAAGTAAATCCAAAAAATAAAACCTTAAAGGGCATTACTGTTTAAATATATATATATTACATTTCTTACTGTCTGAGCTGAAGTACTAAGATAGCTAAAATGTAATTTATATATATATATATATATATATATATATATATATATATATATATATATATATACAATAAAAATGAAAAAAAAACATACAAAAAAATACGAAAACTTCATTTAAAATCTAATTCAAGATATTAACAAAACCTATAGTTATATTTCATCGATGCACATATAAAACAGGAAAAACAGCTGTCTTATTAAATGTTTATTCATGCAGGTATGCATAATTTTAAGGTATATATACACTTTTCCAAGAAAAGTATATATATATATATACATAGTCTTTTAGTATTCAGAACTTCTCAGATTAACTTTTTTTAAAAACATATTTTTAATGCACATGGATTAACTTAAGTTCTCAGACCTATCAGAATTCTTCATCTTCACCAAATAAAACAATGAAAATTTGCTTTTGTTTTAAACTCTATGATGTGAAATGAATTCAACACACCAAACTGAACATAATGACAACGCTAAAGTTTTTAATTTAGCCCTCCCTTTTATCAAACAACACACATCTGAAATGATTTGGTGACAGCGAGTGAAGATCTCTCCAGCTCTCAAACAGCTTCTCCGGCCGGCTGTGTCTAATTCTCACCAGTGATAGACAGATGGAAGTGAGACGCGAGTGTGCCATCAGTGTCTGTGAGCTCTCGGATGCTGCTTGATGGGCCAAATACAGATCAGTTCCCTCCCTCTGCTAATCATTAATCAAAACCAGACCAGCCCAGAAAAAAATCTCCTGCACACTGACTGACCGACTGAACAAGCGGCCGGCCCACTGACTGTGTCCAGAGTCCATGAGAGTCAAATTATTCCCCATCCTGCTGAACACATGGTTCCTTTTAAACCGTTACCCGGTCCAACCAAAGAGGGGTGGAGTCAGTCGAGACGGCTGTATTTCTTTGCCCGGTTAACATTTTCCTGAAAACGATACTGAGTGTAGAGTTGTGTGTTTGAGAAGAGAGCATAGCCATGAGAGTAAGGAAAAAAGAAAGCAAAAAAGAATGATTTGGCATTTTCTATCAAGATTTGATCTTAGAACAGAAGAAACATATGGAATAAGTACGTCATACAGTATGTTGGTGGGTTTTTGTGGGGTATTCTTTAGGGACAAATCTGTCCTCAGACGTGAGCTAAATCCGACAAAAAACTCCCTGTGGGGACATCTGGAGAGGTACTCAACTGGAAAAACAATCCATAAATAAAGTTTTATTTATATATAAAAAAAATTAAAAAAAAATAAATCCCAGTTGAGATGCACTTACTATGGTAATGAAGGTTGCCAGTATTAAATTATTAAATTACTTTTTCAGTAGTATAGCCCCAAAACATAACCAATGTGTATTAACATGGTTTCAGCATGAAAAAAAACAAACCTTAATAGACTTTTCTGTGTAAATTTATATTCAGTTTTATAATCTTTTTAAATAAAAATGTTAAATGACTCTAAAAATGAAATAACAAACAAATAGAAAAGTTAATGTAAAGGGTTTTTTTGTAAATAAACTGATACACAATTTACATAATATTTTATGTAAAATATGTATAAAATTACACATTATACATTTTTGCTTTTCAAATACTAAAAATCAGCCCCATTCACTTCCATTATAAGTGTCTTTATTTTATAAGGTTTATGCTTTTTAAAACCATGAAGGGAACATTGGTTTTCATGTGAAATGTTAAAAGAATCTGCAATTATTTACTCATGCTCATATCGTTCCATACACATCTGTGCAAAGTTATGTTGCTATGATAACTGCAATGCCTAAAACTGTAAAATGACTATAAAATGAATGAAAATTTAACAATGCACACATTTCTAATACAAATGGTTTAAAAATTTAAAAGCGATCAATTTTACGCCATTTAGACATTTCTGATTTCAAAGCCTCCAAAAATGCTCCCCATTCACTTCCATTGTAAGCGCCTCAACATAACCTGGATTTTTTATTAAAACTAAGGCTAGTCAAAATTATCAACATTATGCTACAATTGTGCAAAAATTAACTTAACTTGTATTGAACCTGGAATATTCCGTTCTAGAAAAAAATGGGTGTCTATGGTATTTCCTCATTTTGCAAGGAAACCATGTGTGTCTGTGCGGTTAACTCTTTTCCAAGCGGTGTGAAGGGTCATGAAATTCCTCTTGGGGTTCATCTTCAACAGCTGTTCAGAAGAGAAATGGACTGAAAGCTCTAAGCGCTTGCAGATTTTCAGGTGCTTTCCCCACCTTGCAGATAACTCGCGGATCACACGAGCTGACAGCGTAGGCCTATATCATGTACAGCAGCGCATGTGTGAGTCACACGCTGATGTGTGATGCTTAACAAATGAAAAGCACATGGAGGTTAAACTCTCTCGTTCACCTCCCCATGGGGGGCCCTGGATGGCTACATGTGAGGTGAAAGCTAAAATGTTCCTTCCATATCCAGACCACAGACAGCAGTTGGTGACAAATAGCTTCCTCATAAAACATTTTCCCAGCCAGGACATCTCATGTACTGTAAACAGCTGTCCGGAGGAAGCAGCCCACATTCGCCAGAGCTCAAAGTGCTAAAAGGCAATATTCCCAAATCCAAATAAAACGCCATACTGATTTCAGATTAAATACGTTAAGCAATTTTCGTGATTGCAATTTCTGGTTTTGTTGTTGTTGGTTTCACAAACTGATGCATCAGATTTAATCTCAACTATTTATTTAATTTAAACTGTGCAAAAAAAAAAAATATATTTATATATATATACAAATGACTGCAAAAATAAATAAATAAATTAAACATGTTACTAAGTGCATTTTTAGCACTTTTTGAACACATTTGAGACCAACTTGAATTGATTTAGGTCAATCACTGTTCTTGTAGAAGTAATGTTTTACAGCAAGAACAAAACCAATAAAAAGGGAAAACCATGTTGTTGTTTTTTTTCTTTTTTACATATACCATGGCAGTAACTCAGTACCAAAATTAATAAATGCTGTAACAAAATTATTGCTCTTTGTTAGCTAATGCATTAACTAATGTTAACTAATGGAACCTTATTATAATGTGCATCTTTTTTTCTCTAATATGCAAAAGTTGATTTTAAAAAGCATAAACCTTATGAAATAAAGAATCCTCTTCATTCATATTCTCCTAAGCTTTATCCATCACTGTACTATCATATTTTTTTTATTAATAAACAAAAAATAAAAATAATCTCAATTTCACTTGGTATTAAACTACAAACCAATCTGCAGGCCCGAGTCTCCTCAGCACACCCAGAATCCCAAGCTTATTTCAGCATACATTCAACCACAGATAAATACATAATTCAAACAATTAGCCAACAAAGTGGCTCATTTGCATAAATTACACAGAGCATTATGATGGGTAAATTGTCCCATTCCAATCAATTAAGAGTCCAGAGCATCCCATAATTAGAATCCCAGACGCTGAGAGTTCCAGCATCGTCATGACGACGAGAATCCCTGCCCTTCAACAACAACACAACAGCACCAGCTGACCCTGTGCCAGGTTACACACACACACACACACACACACACTAATGGCAATAACAGACCGAGTGTGAGTGTGAGAGCTACCTGACCTCTAAGTCAGTCCTGACGCAGGAATGCTGTCTTAATGACTAGGAATTGGTTCTGATTACAAACCCTGCTGCTGGGGGCGCTGCAATTAGACACACTTCAATTAATACGTCATGTTAAATAACTTTGTGCAGTTCAATTACTTTACACGAGGCGAGAGTCCAAATCCAAACAGAAGATTCTTTATTTCATAAGGTTTATGCTTTTATGACATTTTAATAACACTTTAAAATATGTTTCATTAGCTAATGTAAAACATTAACTAACCATGTGGAATATAATTTTTTGTTACACTTTATATCAAGGTGTCTTTGTTACAGTGTAATTATACATGTAAGTACTGAATAATATTAATTAACATGTTTAAAAAAAAAAATTGTCTTGAACTTCCCACATCATTCCAAGTTTGTATACTGTAAAATTTTCCTTGTAATAAAAATTGTTTTTTTTTTCTTTTTTTAAGTGACAGATTTTTCCATGCAATAATATTTCATAGTGAACAGCGGCTTTCAAAACTCAAAAAGAAAAAAAAAGTAGAATGGGAGTCATATATAGACTTAAATGAGGAACAGACTCAAATTTAAGTTGTATGAACTATTATGTTACTATTTTAGAGACTGACAACCATAGTAACAATGAACTGCTGTTTTATCACAAAAGCTGTAGTGATTCCCCAAAATGTTCTCCTGAATTTCGTACAAGTTTGAAACAGTAGGGTGAGTAAACAATGACAGAATTTTTTTTTTTTTTTTGGTGAACTGTCCCTTTAACAAAAACCTTATTGTACCATAACATATCTAATCAATGGGGATGTGTTTAGATGGCAGTGTTTTCCATAAATCGTACTGGTAATCTTACTGGCTTTCATTGCTTTTTTTGTGTATTATGAGAAAGAAGCTCATTCTCTTACAGCCCCAGGGGGTTTTCTATCTCAGTCATTCTATTTTTTCCTCTGCTTCGATTTCTTTCTTTCTCCGTCCATCTCTTTCATTCCATTTATCTGTATCACGCAGCACTCCGAGGGGTTTGAGTTTGAGGACAGCACCCAGAATGCCGCTCATGTCTAACTACCGGATGCTTTGAGGCAGTTAGGAGCTCATTTTCTGGTTGTTAGCATGACAGATAACAGCTGATGAGTGTGTAATCACAAATAATTGTCTTTCACTTCTGGTTTCCATCATCATCATCCTTTTAATCGTGTCCCACCTCTCCTCACACCTTCATTCTCACATTCGCTCACATTGTCATTCAGCTGGTCAGTGTAAAAACAGAGACTTCCTCCAAGTTTGGGCTCAGTAGGATTTTTCTTTTTGAAAGAAAGCAGTGCTTTTATTCAGCAAGGATGCATTACATTGGTCAAATATGACAATAAAGACATTTAAAACCACTGTTGGGAACGTTACTTTGAAAAAGTAATTAGTTATAGTTACTCACTACTTGTTCCAAAAAGTAACTGAGTTAGTAACTGAATTACTCTATAATAAAAGTAACTCGTTACCAGGGAAAGTAACTATTTGCGTTACTGTAAAAAAAAAAAAAAAAAAAAAAAGTTGCTATATGTCAAAGAATTTTTTTTTGTTTGTTTTTTTAGCAGTTTTCACAAGTCAGTTGAAATAAGTAGAACAGACAGGTGTTCGTACATAACTTTCGAGATTTATTGCACGTCAACAGACAGCAAGAGTTTTATCCTGCACTCTTTGTAAGAAAAGTGTTTTTGGCCACTAGCTTTGTAGATGCGTGTGTCACACATTACATGCACGTTCTTGCCTTTGACTACAATGAATTTGAAGTAGTGCTTATATCTCCACCTTGAAAATGCCAACTTTTCATCGGATTGCTCCTGACTCGCCATTTCTCCTGCTGCTGCGAATCTCTGTGTAGCCGTTGCGTGTGTGTGACTGTGTGTGTTTGGCGCCGCTGGCGCGTATGTGTAAAAACACTGGCTCTGATTGGCTACCATGAAACACATGACTCTGCCTTAGCCAATCATAATCGCTTATCTCGTTATTAACCCACCTGCTCACTCGCTGTGTGAGCCAGGGGTGCGTTCGGATTGCATATTAAATCAATGCATAGTAACGCACCGCATTTAACGTTCAGTAACGTTAACGGCGTTGTAACGACAGGAAAAAAAAATTAGTTAGATTACCCCGTTACTGAAAAATAACGTCGTTACCTAACGCCGTTCTTTTAAACGCCGTTATTCCAAACACTGTTTAAAACAAGATTTAAAATAAAGGCTACTTCGTATTCAACAAAAAATCTTGAAAAACCTTGTCACAGTTTCCACAAATATATTAAGCAGACCAACTGTTTTCAACATTAATAATGATAGTATGTTTCTTGAGTATCAAATTAACATTAGAATGACTTATCATTCTACTTTTTGATAACCTCAGATACAAAGTTTTGCAATATTTTCATGCACCACAAGCTATTTTGCACAATCATTTTCTACTCTTTCAAATACTCTAAAACTTGAATCAAAAAGGCATCTTTTGCAACTGTACCTTTAAGATTTCCTCATATGACCCTGTAAGATTGCCTAACCTCTTTGCATGTAAATTGAGTAACACTGCCCCAACCATAACACTGATTGTTTGGTGGAAAGCTCTGGCAGCTGGTCTGTATCTGCAGCCATATACTGTATGCCCAGACTGTATGTGAAGTGAAATGATACTGACCTGTGATGGGAGGCCGTTGCTGATGGTGGGGTTCACTGGGTTTGCATGACCAGGCGCAGCCACATAGCCGTCAGAGTAACTAGAGAAACCATGACGTCCAGAGGAGAGGCAGTAGGCCGAACTCCCGTCCTGGGACCCCGGTCCGCTGCCAAGCCCAGTCTGATGCACTGAGGTGGGGGGAAGAGGCTGAGGCCTGTGCACAGTGCTGGGCTGCTCCGATACTGTTGAGAGAGAAAGAGAACAAGTCTTCAGTGTCACATGATATGTTCATTTGGTGCTCAAAAAATCATTTCTTTTAGTATCAAAGTCGAAAACAGTTTTGTTGCTGCTTAATATTTTTGTGGAAACCATCACACATTTTTTCCCCACGATTCTTTGATAAATATAAAGTTTAATGGAAACTGAAACATTCTAAATGTCTTTACTGTCACTTTCGATCAATTTAATGCATCGTTACTGATTTTTTATGTTTTATAATTATTATTATACTGACCCCAAACTTTTGAATGGTAGTGTATTATTATTAGTATTATTAGTGTATTATTAGTGTATTATCTGCTTACTAAAAAAAAACAGTGTTCCCATGGCTCAATTGGTAGACCATTAAGTAAGCAGCGCAAGGTTGTGGGTTTGATTCCCAGGGCGCACATGTTAGGTAAAAAATGTTAGCCTGAAATCACTGTAAGTCATTTGGATAAATGTGTCTGCTAAATGCATTTATTTATTTGATTTATTATTCTGTTTTACAGTTCTCACCTTGTGAGATGGATGAGGGAGGGTAAGGGCTGTCTGCCAGCTGATAGGGCTGAAGACTTGACATCGCAGAGGGTGGGAAACCACCAGGTATCAGGTGATTAAATGCCATGAGCTGATTGGCTCCTGCCTGCTTCCTCCAGCGAGCTCTTCTATTACTAAACCAAACCTCCAGGACAGAAAATGACAAACAGCACACTTACATTTAACACCCATACACTCAGAATAACTATTTACTCACATAAACACATCTTCAGATTGGTTTTATACACAAAACGGTGCCAAATTTAAAACACGACACATTTCAGCATGGGCTTCCCATAACAACCCCCTTTATTTGGGAACCAGATATGGAACCATGTTATTCCTGTAAGAATGTGTTTGTGTGTGTGATGTATCTGAGTGTACACAGACGCTCTTTGTGTGTTCAGTAGCCGAAGGCATTAAAAAGCGGTGACATCATGTCACGGGTTCTGGTTTAATTGGGTTAAAAGGACCTAATAATAGAGTTTATTAAAAGATTTTGTTTTGAGGTTTTTCTGCGACAGAAACTAGGGTAAAGAGACAAGAGGTCAGAGGTGGCACAAAGGAGCCTGTGTTTATGCGGGTGTGTCATGTGATTTCGGGGGCAAAGAATGCAGGGATAAATGCTGGTAAATTTAGTCCCCCAGTGTAAACCACATTTACATTTTATTTTCAACAGCAATGCAATTTACTAGAAAGTGTTTGTAGATTGATAATTTCCAAAAAGATACAAAGCTTTTACAGGAAGTAGTAGAGTTGAATATCAAAGGTTTGTGTGTTGATGTACCTGTACTCGTGCCTCGGTGAGTTTAGCTCTCTGAGCGAGCTCTTCTCTAGTGTAAATATCAGGGTAATGGGTGCGTTCGAAAGCTCTCTCCAGCTCCTCCAGCTGCTCGGCTGTGAACGTGGTCCGACTGCGCCGCTGTTTCCTCTTTAATGGCAAACCCGGTTCTGAGTCCACATCTGAGCCCTCGTCTGAGTGGCTTGCTGTAAGAAAACATTACAATTGGATAATTATTAAATAAAGAATAAATCCAGAACTCTATGAGCTGTGAGAGATTTTCATTTGTTTCAGCAGAGCACAAACTTTAAATGAATAGTTCATGACTTGAATTCCCATTCTCTTACAAAGCTATTGTATAGAGTTCGGAAAATAGTCATGCCTCATACATAGTCGAACCACATTTTATGATATTTTAATGGTGTTTTTGACAACCCCAGCCCTCAGTGACATTCAATGTATATTAAAAACAATTTGCACAAAAAAAACAAAGTGGCATTTTAAAAATACAATAAAAGATACTACAGCAAACTAAATAAACTCATAAAACAAACAAACTAAATAAATGAATAAATAATTCCTTGGACTAAAGAAAGTGGCAGATTTAAATAATAATAATAATAATAAAGCAAATTAAATAAATTCATAAAACAATTTAAATAAAAATAACTTTATAAATAAATAATAATTAAGCACATTTTTAATAAATCAATTTAAATAAAGACTTTTGAATGAATTAATCAAATAAATAAATTAATTAAATATATTGTTTTGAGCAGCAATGCTGTGGAAATTAAAGGGACCCCTAAACACATTCTACATACTCAATATACAAATATACAAAATATTCCCATTACAATAATAACAAAAGTGAAACAGGATCCAAGACTTGTCCAATCAATTCTATTAACTATCTGCAAAAGAATATCTGGGAATGATTTTTAAAAATTTGTTACATTTGGCAAGATAAACTGACAACAATATTGAAGTTGTTTTGTTTCTATGTGCTTATAACTGAAGGCTAGTATATCTTAACACTTTCCCTCACCGAGCACTCTGTATTTACCACACATCAGCACTTGCTCTTATGCAGGTATTATTTGTGAAGTTAGACTGGGTTAGAGGTTCTTTCGTAGCTAATTCAGCAGAAGAGAATGTTGGTGTGAGTGGACTAAAGCTCAGGGAATCTGTACCCAGAGGAGGGGGCCCTATCAAATGATTAGGCTCCTCAAACTAGCGTGACAGCCAGCTTTTGTCCAGTAATACGCCTCGAAAGAACTCGCCAACGCCACATCTGCTTCATCTGACACTAGCCATCTCCCTTCTCTTGTTCGCTCTCTCTTCGATTTTCACCCCCATATGGTCGAAAACACAAATCGTAAAAAAGACACCCGAGTTTGCCCAGCAAAACAACATTCACAGACCCTTTAATTAAAAATGCAAACCGTCCATCAAATCTACTTTTCATTGAGCTCAGTACAAATTTACAAAGTATAACAACCAACAAGTAAGGAATATGCAAAAAGTTAGATCTGCAATGTGTCAATCAAATGAAAAATTATTTTTTTAGTTTGAAAAAATAATGCAGATGTCAGAATGCTTCTATTTCATAAACAAAAACTAATTTGGACTTCCCAACTAATATGCAGGTGTATTTCTCCTGCAGAGAAAGAGAGCAAATAAGAGAAAGAGTGAAGAGGAAAGAGAGATTTTGAGGTTTAATTAAAAGTGAAGAGTCACGCAAAGCAAACTCTTCGTTCTCCACCCTGGAGGCACACAGGAAATGCTGCCGCCCGGTGCCAGCGTGAATCTCTCTGGGCATCTCACAAGAGATTGGAAAGAAAAGAGAGAAACAAGGAGGGAGGGAAGACTGTCCTTTACCACTTTTCCAATGTAATGCTACTGAAAAAGTCACTTCTCATGCCATTTTACACAAAAGTCTGGACTATTTTCTGTAGACAGCACCTGGAATGAACAGCCAGTTATTGAGGATATGGCATCCATCATTTTCTTCATAAAGAAAGCCCTCAGAGAACTGAGTCGCAAATTAAAATAAACACATAAAAACACTATATTCGCCAAAACTAACATCCAGAAATCAAACCATTAGATCAAATCCTGCGAGGAAAAGAGAAGGCTGAGGAGTTTCCAAATCACTTTATGATTTGGGTAAAAGTAAAACATCTCACTTTTCATTTTTTTCTTTCTATCATTATGGCTGCAAAAAGTCATATAAAATTAAAAAATAATATAATAAAATATAAAGAAATAAAATAGATTAAAATAAAAAAATAAGTAAATAAAAAAAAAAGGAAAGAAGTAAATCAGAGTCAGAGTTTCTTTCATTTTCACCGCAAAAAAACTCAAATGATAAGAATCAAATAAATTAAAAGTAAATGAAATAAAAGGTAAGGTAATCATTACCACTGCAAAAAGTGATATAAAAAGGAAATAAATAAGAAGTAATTAAAGTAAATAAAATTAATAAATACATTTAAATAATAAATAAGCCAGCATTTCCATTAATTCCAGCAAAAAGTCAAATAATAATAATAATAATAATAAATTAAACACAAAAATACAAATATAAAAACAAATAAGATAAAAAACTTAAAATAAATACAATAAACAAAAATAAAAAAACCTATCATGCATAATTTGGCTGCAAAAAAGCTAAATAAAATAAAATAAAAGAGTAAGTCAGTCTTTCTGCTTTCTACAAGTGGGTCACATGCTGTCTTAACTGCTTGGAGTTTGTAGCATTACTGCTGCAAAAAAAGTCAATAATCTGTAAATGACACTGTTGCATATGGGTCTTTCTTTCTCTCGCGCTCCCTCTCTCACTCACTCCATCTCTTTTGGGGAGTTATTTGGCAGTCTTTTGTTGGCCTGTTTAGTGAGAATGGTGACTGAGCTCTTTGGAGTCTGATTTCCACGCTCCATCTGTAGGTTCCATGAGCTCGGTCCGGGCAGCATTGAGGCCCCTGTCACCTGCCTGGCAGGGGGCGGGGGGGAGGTGGGCACAATGAGGGCTGGATGCAGGGCAATGGGGGCTCCACAGGGGAACAGCGGGGGGCCGCCCCCGAACCCTTCCTCCTCCACGGCCAGGGGGTTACAGAGGTGGAGGTGGAGGGGGTTGATGGCGAAAGAGCAATACGGAGAGAGTTAGGGGGAAAAAAAGAAGAAGAAGAGGGGGCAGATCGCTCAGTGGCACCTGGGGGACTAGTTTAGTGACTAGTGAGGGGTCTGTGGGAATAGCAATCCTAGTTTAAGATGATTGTCATTCACGGTCTTGTCCATCATGTCCATTTACAGCATTGACGTATGCTAAACTGACGCTTCTCACTCAAATGTATCATTCTGTGATTTTCCCGGGATTTTGAACTTCACAGACATGGGATTTCAACAAACAGCATCAAGCATTGATTTAACATGAATCAGATTCACTCTGATAATCATAACGATACAGAAATTGAGAGAAATTGCATTGCATATTTCCCATTAAAAAAAAAACAGGATTTTAATAATTTAGAATATCAAAGCATTAAAAAAACTGAAAAAAGCATGCAATTTCATTCACCTGAATAACCAAAAGCTTGAAATCTCCCATAGGGAGATCAATAAATGTCAGAAAATTATTTTTAATCTGGAAATGTGGGAAAACGGCGAGAGCAACAGACTCTGAGTTGCTGTCCATCAGAATTTCAGCAGGACAGGAATCTCATACTGTGGCCACTTCCCACAGCATACCTGTCCCAATACACCACCAACCGCTTTTCCCATCCATCCTCTCTCCCTTACGCTCATCTACTCTGCATCTCTTTGACTTTTGGACTGAGGTTTTGTCTTTCATCGTCAAAATTGTGATTAAAACAATGAGTGATGTGTTGCACCAAGAAAAAGAGACAGAGAGAAATACTGATGAAGCAAGACGAGTAACATCTGCAACACTTTATCTGCATAACACTAACAGTAAAGATATTATCCAAATGAAATACATTTAAAAAATAAATGTAAAACAACAAAGATAAGCAATAGGGGTGTAAATATTTGCTCTAACAAAATAAATTATGAAATTTCATGATTTTTTTTTTACTTAAAAAAATATACAAAGTGTAACTGGAGAGACCATCTAACGCCACAAGTTGAATGAGGAACTGAAAATAATATACATAATAATATAATAAAATGAAGTTTTATTGAATTAACTAAAATAATAAATCATTTTTATTATTAATTCAAATCAAAATAGAATTCTTTAATCAATGCATTGAAATTTTGTCAGACTGATGGTGGTAAAATAATTCTCACTCAAACATTCCTAATACATTTTACAAATAATTACAAAGAAACAGCAAGTAACACATTGAATTAAACTCAAACTTTTTAAGTAAAGGCTGAAATAGTATCTCTTGTAAAGTAACCTTCTTGTCTCCAGTTATCTTTGTTTTATTTGAGACGTTGAAAATAATTTACATTGTACACTGTACACAGTGTTTTTACTTTAATGTGTCTTTAAGTATAAAAACATTGTGAAATGATCAGCTCAGCTATATATATATATATATATATATATATATATATATATGTAGGCCTATTGTTATTTAGTAAGCGTTAATTCCTCTCGCTCACACATCAGATTTATATTCCTCTCACACGCAGGACAAACCCCACAATCCTGCAGCCTGCCAGCTACACACAGTATTTATCAGTGCACTCGAGAAAATAGAGAGAGAGAGAGAGAGAGAGAGAGAGAGAGAGAGATGAGCGCTCTACTGAATGAACTCCGTAGCATTTGGATGGACGTTAAAGAAGTTGTGGTGAATTCCGAGCATAATCACAGAGAAACAGAGAAGGCTGAAAAACAGAAGCCAAAATGACGCAAAGCAAATGCAGCTTTGTGCAAAACTCCAAGAGAGTTGGTTGACTTTAAAATGATGGATTTGTAAACCTAGAAGAAAGCTATTGCTCAAAGGTTGCTAGAGACTTGATTGAGTTCTCAGTAATGTTTCATTTTAAGAGATACTCCACCCAAATACAACATTCTAACATCATTTATTCACCCTCATGTCATTTCAAACTTTCCTTCTTCTGCGGAACACAAAATAAGACATTTTGAAGAACGCTGGGAACCAAGCAACATTTGAACCCATTGCAGACAAAATCTACAAATATCTTCTTTTATGTTCCACATAAAAGCCATATTGGTTTGAAACAACCTGAGGTTGAGTAAATGATGACAGCTTTTGTGTTTTTGGGTGACTTATCACTTTAAGGATCAACTTTGTCTCCTCCTAACATTTCTAAAAATGACAGAAATGAGTCAATTACTGACATAGACGAAGAACATAGAGAAATAAAATAAATCAGATTATATTTGATGAGAAACATTTGCATTCATGCTGAATTTTTTTGCTCAAATCTGAGCACAGTACGAAACATTCTGAGGTCTCTTCTGCAACACGTGAGATTACTTAAGTGTTTTTCCTCAGGAGAAACATCTGGGAACCTGGAAACTCCATTTGCTGAAGCCACTGAGATTTGAAAGCCATCTTTTGTGATTTTTCTTCTGGAAAGTCAGGTTGGCAACTCTAACGCAACACACACTGTGACGCGCAAAAACAAAGAGAGCAGATAAAGTGAAAGTAAACACAGGGATGTTGGAGCGAGAGCACCAGAGTCCACAGACGACCATCTGGGCAGTTTATAGCTCCTGGTAGGGGAGAGTCTTCTCCTCAGGGGCTGTTAAATGGCTGGGTAATTGAGCTTGTGACATGTGTTCCCCAAACAAAACAAAAGAGAGAAGAGACAAATGAAGCATTTATTTGCAGCGTGGAGGAGTGCTGGCCCTTTCAGCCCGTGCCCCAGCCAGCCACTGGTGAGTGAATTAAAGAGTATATAGAATCCCAGCAGATGTAGAGAGAAGAATGGTTAACGGAACGATCACGACTCCATCTGGGGTTGGCATTTTGTTAAGAGGGAGGAGCAGGGAGTCACTCAACTCGCTCAAGAGCCACGACCCCAGCAGCTGCCCCGAGAGAAACCGAGCGAGAGAGAAAGAGTGATACACGAAGAAAGAGAGAGACAAAGATGAGAAAAGATCATTTTCAACCTTGCAGGTGGACTACAATGCGACTGGACATTTTGGACACACTTTTGGACAGCATCATCCTTGAGATACTTTCTGGATGTTAACTATACATGCCTAACCAACTGCCAAATGTGACCATGGTACTGATATATAGTACTATCAGGGGGTGTGTGGGTGCAAATGAGTCAGATGCACCCTCCAAAAGTTATAAAACCTAAATCAAAATGCCATGAAATTGCTCATATCATATATATCACTATATGATAAATCAATATATCAATATACACTTGTAATCAAAAGTTTGGGGTTAGTAAGTGTTTAATAATGTTAGCCTCTTACGCTCACCAAAGCTCCATCTATTTGATAAAAAATTCTGTAAAACCACTAAAAATCTGAAACATTATTACAATTTAAATACCTGCTTTCTATTTTAACACAATTCAAAATGCAATTTATTCACGTGATGCAAAGCTGAATTTTCAGCATCATTAATCCAGTCTTCAGGGTCACATGATCCTTCACAAATCATTCTTATATGTTTATCTGATCCTCAAGGAACATTAAAAAAAATTCAGCTAGAACAGCATTTATTTAAAACTGATATTCTTAAGCATTACAAATGCCTTCACTGTAAAATGTAAGGTGTCCTTGCTGAATAAAAGTATTTATTTTGTAAAAATAATAATAATAATAAAATTATATATATATATATATATATATATATATATATATATATATATATATATATATATATATAATCGTACTGACCCAAAGCAGTAGTGTAATGAATAAATAAAAAGTATAAAAGTAAAATAAACTGAATGATGGTTTAAAAGAGGCCATTGAGTTCAAAACTGTTGTTATGGCTGTTAAAAAGAAATACATTAAGATCCATTTTTGGAGACCGACACAAGAACCATAAAGAAGAGATGCTGAGGCATTATGGGTTCCCTGCATGCTTTGCTCATTATCATGTCTGAACAGTACAGAGGTGCCTGTTGCAGCATGGAATCGCTCTTAACAATGGGACAAAGCCAAAACGCAGAACCCACGCAGCGATCACACCGCGGGAACACACACCACATGCTTCAAAATATATGAGTACTCATTACATTGACATCACGTTATATTCATGTTCTTGACTCATGCTTTCCTACCAAGCATGCACATATTGAGTAAGCCATTACTGTGACAAGTGGGTCACATGCTAAGCTGACAAAATGACATAAAAAATAAATCCTGTGACATTTGCCGTTACAATCCACAAGTGTAGATCTCACCTCTCATCATACAAAACACCTTTTTGATAGTCACTTCTACCTCTAAAGAACTAAACCTCATTGCACTGCATAAAATGCTTGTTATAAATTTATAAATAAAATGTACAAATAATTGAATAATTTAAAGATGTTGTTTAAATTAAAAAGAAAAAGATAACATATAAAAAATACTTTCATTCAATATGATCTTATTTATTATGCACTTCTTCTCATGTAAATTGATCTTGTTTTAGGATTTTTTTTATATATATTTTTTAACTTGAAAAGAAAGAAATTTACAGATTTTTTACATTTCTGAATTTTGATGAATCCTCATTTCTGGATGATCTCTTCTATGTTTCAGTGGACACAGATGCTCGGTAATACATGTAAAGTTCTTGAAACACCTAAAACCTATAATGAAACCATTTAAACCCAGTTCTCCTTTGTCTTCTTCAGTTTCAAAGCATTTATTGGCCATCATAGACTGTTACCTGTCACGCTGAACAAACACATTATCTTAACCCGCACTTCCAACAGAGAGGGAGTTTGCACAGCCACTGACCCAGGACTCCCCCTTGACCCTGCCCAGCCACATCTTACCCTCTCTGGGGTACAAATAAGAGTCTGACAGCCCCCATACAAAGCCCTGCAGCCCTGACTCAGACACACAAATATATTCAGATTCAGATATTCATATATTCAGAGTTCTACAGCTTAATGCCAAGAGAACCCAATTTTAAATTTTAAATCTATTAACTGATGGAATTCACATCAAATACCAAAAAACCATTGAATCAGCATGACTTAATTTTGTTTGAGCTAAAGCACTTCTAAGAAACATTGAAGAACCTTCAATTCTAAAGTTATAAGACTATGCTGAAGCATAATGGTCAGTTATGAAACATGAAATTCACAAACCTACACAACTAATCATGAAATGAATAAAAGGCACTTAGACAGTGTTTCCTTGCCAATTTTACTCATAAAAATCACAAGAGTTGGAAAACGTTTGAAGTTCCAATTGATGCCAACAGTAAGCCTTCTCTAAATCCTCCAAAATCAAATGAATTCTGTCTGAAACAAATCATAAATTGCATGTTGGAGTTGGAAATTATGATTCTGTTTGTCTAAATTGAATGTAGTAGAGAAAGCGAGCTAACAATGGTCTACTGTAGAAGCTGGATGTCATGAGGCTCCAGAACAACTAGATAGAGAGTGAAAGTCATGATTTTAGTCTTGATTCTGCTATAATTTCTCTCTCTCTCTCTCTCTCTCTCTCTCTCTCTCTCTCCCTCTCTCACCAACATATTTTGGCAGTTAAGAAGTGAAGTTCCTCAAGTTAAGTGATTGACAACGGCGTCTAGCTCTTCTCAATTAACTGCCTCATTGTGAGTCTTTATGGCAAGGCCCCTGAAACCTTCGACCTCTCCTTTACCCTCCTTTTCATCGCTCCTTTGCCAGAGTTTCACTCACGCAAACACTTGCAAGAAAACAGAGCACTCTATTCGGCGAGGATCCCCTATTCTCATTGACCTTCTATTGCCCACTTTTTCTTTTGGACGCTTCAAACTGTCTTTGAGAAGAGAGGAGTGGAAGAGGAGTCCATCACTCGCTAGGGGCTGGTCCGGGTTTGACCCCGCACCCCCCACTTCAAAGATGGTTTGCATTCATTAATTGTTCTTTGAATTAATATTTGAGGATCACAATGCTGGTGCCAGCATATAAAGCCGACCTAATTAAGCATACAGGCGGCATTCTCTTGGAGATAAGCTCAGTGCGACCGTGTGCATGTGTGTTTTCTTCCTTTGCGTCTTTGAAATCGAATGGAATGACATCATTTGGAAATGACGCATGGCATGGTCTAGGCCGCTTCTGAGAACGTCACACATCTTTATCACCTCCCTAAAGACTCGACTGTCGTTCGGATAACTTGTGCTATCCGTAACCTCGATAAACTTGCACTGTGTTTAACAAGAGAAGGAAAGAGAAGGGCGAAGATTGTTAGGTTTCGAGGAACAGCTGAATAAAAGGCAGATGATTGCTCATCTCCATTCCCGCAGGGCCCCGGAATCATGACTGAGGAACATTCCAGAAGAGAGAAGAGCCCTTGTTTATTGATCAGAGAGACAGACCTCATAAAACATACAAGACTAGACCCCCAAGAGCCAGATTGGGCTAGAGTTGCCCAATTGTGGTCCAATTTTGAATGAGTACATCTGGCTTTACTGCTCAGAGTACATATGCGGTTGTGAAAAAAATAAATTGTCCCCAACATAGCTGTTTATTATTGTGTGACACAGCTGTCTGTATTTGCAGAGCATCTTTTGCTTTCTCTCCCCCATTTTCTATTGAGCGAGTATCCACTCAGCAAAGCAGGCAAAAGCCCTATTTTATTTACACAAACAAAGTCCTCCTTGCTCTCTAGGACAAAAGCAGCTGAATCTTTCATGTGTTGTCACTGCTTGATTCTCTCTGTCCTCCTGGCTATTGGCCTGCCGGGAGACAATGAGCCCAGGAGAAAAGCAGCAGATTGTTGGAATGCAGCTCAATGAAACTAATTATTACATGTTGACTGCGTTCACCATGGCACGTCTGAAAGCACTAAGCTCATTCAATTGGCCTCCACGGGACTCCCTTTCAAAAAAACTTGATCCCTTTGACTGTTTGTATTTCTGAGTTTTCTTTTTCGCCTGCCGTGAATGAGAATCTGTGAGAGAGGGGCCGTGGCTCTTTGATGACTTTAGTTACTTTTAATTAGCTAAATGAGGCTCGAGGATTGTCAGTTTTCCCAAAGTTAATGGTATAGGAAAAAGGAGGGGATGTGGGATAAGTTTAATCGATTCACATAGAATGATTCCAGGCACTAGAACGATCCCTTGCCGTTCTTAAAACTTTCTTTGAAAAGTTTTAGCTTTTGTTCCGGCAGATGAAGTACAGATATAAGAATAGACATAAATATATATTGTTGTTATTTTCATTTAAACATTATCTTTCAACCTAAACAGGAGAGAAGCCTGGATTGATCCAATAATTTTACACAGAAAAAAGGGGTTTTAAGTAAAAAGATATACATCTCTAAACCAATCTATATACATTAATTTATACCAAAAAAACTGATTTTAAGTTTAAGATTTTACAGTCTAGGGGAAAACGAAAAGTGATGAAAAACATAATTTCATATAAATTATCACTTTTTATTTGAGTAAAAAACTTAAAACTTAAAAAAATTACAAATACTACCGAAAAAAAAAAAATCTACCTTTTTGTTCGGAGCTTCCTCAGCAAACAGTTTTTGAGAAACATCTTTTGAGGTGTTTGCTCATTTCAGTATTAGTAAGCAATGGTCCTCTACACTGGCTTTTCCCAGAAAAATAAATCTGAAGGGGCCTTTGCTTTGATCTCATTCTCAAGCCTTTAAGGGGCCCAACAATAGGTTTTGAAGGAGCAGGGGCCCAGAGCCAACACACCCCTCTTACCCGACAACTATAGACTCAGCAAACACATACTTAATCAATATTTGGCTAGAGAACACCCTCTTGATTCTGAAAACACCCTTTTGAGATTTTAACTGAGCACCGAATAGGAAAAAACAACAACTCCCACAAGCAGGGAGGAGAGAGTGAAATACAGCCAGCGCAGAATCAGCCCACTGCAAACAAACGAACGAGAGTGAATGGAGAGAGGAGAAGTTTATAGTGCGTCAAAGGAGATCAGGACTCATTGAGTTTTATGATGTAGACACATCTACATGTGAATAAAAGCCAGAGGCGATGGATCCTTCTAGGAAAACAAAACATTAACAGAGCTTTGAAAAGGCTGTTTTCCTTTCTCCTTTCCCCTTGCGCTTCCTTTCTTTCATTCACTGTTTTGTTCTTTCTTTCTTTTTCTTTTTTTCAATGCCGATATAGACATCTAAGTTATTCTGTTGCAAGTCCAGGTTTAAAAGTACACAAATACAACATAAAATCCATCTAATGCTTTAGGCCTAAAAATGTGATGGAAAATATTTGTGGGACATTGATCAAAAATAACTCATCAATAACTTCTAATAAGATCTCTGTTTCCTTCCATTTGACTCACAATCATTTCTGCCAAAAAAATCACAAATAATTTCAGTGATCAACTTAAAACTATGAATTACAACCTATCCTTGAGTTCTGTATTAGTGGAATGAATAAATATGAGGATTATTACTATTTATCAATTGGTGTATATTGCTAAATGTTGACGTCAAAGTGAGCCTATAGATTAATGTTCTCATTTCTTAGCTTGATTTCATTATGTTGAAAAAATATCCTCTACAAAATGTAGTCTTGAATATTAACTATAGACATTGTTCTTACTGAATGAAAACTAAGCCATGATGAATTCTGTCTCAATATGTGCAAAATTCCTTTGACCTAATTTGCTTGCACTCATTTAAAAGCTCAATGACCATCACACAACTATTAACAATGACAGCAAAACAGCACAAAAAAGTCAGCAAATAGCAGAACATTTTGTAACACCATAATGCAATCGTGCTGAAATGCATGTTGGGAGCTTGCAACAAACACTCATCAAGACAGCGAAATTTCTCAATGTGAAACTCACTATATTTATCTATGATTAAAAAAGCCCCATATTCCTGATAAAACGATACTTTTTTGATGTTACTGAAGTTCATGTAAATGGAAAAAGTATGCTAAATAAGAATGGTAGAACAAATACATGTTTTACATCATATAGCATTATGTATGTGTTCAAAAGCAAATACGATGTAGTTATATCAGTGTCTGAGCTGAAACAATGAACAATCCTAAATCAATCTAGCTCTACAATGTGGAGCTGAACTAATGGCAACCCATTTTTAGTTTACTCAAGTTTTTTTTAACGCAGCATGCCTTTTGCAGTGTTGTGCGTTTCAAAAGTTCATATCAATCAGCCATCTCCGAACAACAACATATCGACAGTCGTTTGTTAAACTAATTATCAACTGATCTGTATTCGTGATGGCGGTGCTGGAGAAGAGAGAAGGAAAAGGGCAGTGAGGAATGAATGCGCGCCCCGGGCGGAGAGGAAGGGGGCGGGTTTTTGTCCTCAGATGAAAGTGGGGACGAATAAAGGACTCGATTTAATCTACTAGAAAAGGTTTTCATTGCAATGACTGAGTATAATATGCGCCAATTGTAGCGCGGCCCATGACGCGGGGTGATCCAGCTAGCGCGCTCACAGCTCAGGGTTCTCTCTCCACTTCACATCCAGAACAAACTCCTCTGCGCAAGAATTTCATCCCGGTGGGGGTTAAAAAAAACGCGCTGCCTGTATCAATTTCCAACTTAATACATACAATTCAACTGGGAAAATAGGTACTGCCTCGAGGCTATCCGCTGCTTGGATGTTAAAAATGTTCGTGGTAGCTATTTAGTTGTTTTGACTTTTGAGTGTCAGTAATTACATTTTGACGAAAAACTTTAGCCTATCTAGCGTATAAACTGTTAAACGACTTTCGCGGGCTAATCGTCTCTTGCAACACTAGGCCTAATGTAAGCTATGTTAGCTGTAGCTATTAACATAATGCATTTTAGAGAAGAAAAATTTTAAGTATAAAAAATGTATGATATACCGGTGAGATATATATATATATATATATATATATATATATATATATATATATATATATATATTGAACAAATTAATCTGAGAGAAGGCTACTTTGTTTTGCCGCTGTTGAGCAATAGCTACTCGTGCTAAAGCGGCAACAATGTTGCTATGGTTACCTCTGCAGGTGAACGCGGCTCATTGGTAAATTTGTGATTGAAACGTTTATACAGCATATTCATAAAAACAAGTAACAGACTGATTTGAAACGTCAGTCTTTTTGTTTGGACTTTCCTTTATGAAAATGTTAACGAAAATGTAAGGCTGTAAATATTTTGATCTTTATAAAAATCCAAAAAGTTAGACCTATTAGCTTACGTTTTTATTTGAAATAATCAAACAAGTAATTCCATAAATCCAAATATTTAAATGAGACACTTTATTTTTAATGGTCTCGAAAATGCATAGCCTGCACTCTAATCAACAGGTGTTAATTCTTAAATAATCTTAACCGTTAAAACATATTAAAATTATATATTGTTGACGTCGTTTTGGGAGGCTAAAGGGAAAATTCCAAGACACGATCTAGCTAAAACTGGACACATTATTCAAGCCTCGAAATGTATATTTCTGATTCGGGATCACGGTCATTCTTGAATAATTCATCTCTCATTGCCCGTCCATAATGTCCTCTCTGCGTCTTTTGTTATACCGTTTTTTCTTCCTTTATTTCCAAATTTTGAAAAGCTTGGAGTCTTTTGTCAGGACCAAGCTACTGCTAGGCCGAGCTTTGTCCTGGGGAAACTGAAGCGTGAGTCTCATGGACTCTTTCGCTTTTGTTTTCCAAGTTCATCCTCAAGTGTCCGATTGTGCACCGCAGGAGCGTCTTTTAGTGAACGCTATTCTTGGACAAATGTTTGATTTACTGATTCGGACAGTTTCATGAACGTTGTTTTAGGAGGTTAATCTCTGATGCTCCTTAATTCAGTTTCAACAAGTTTAAGGAAAGACACAAAAAACCGCTATATATATATATATATATATATATATATATATATATATATATATATATATATATATATATATATGGCCTACTAAATCAGTCTATTTTGCATTTGGTGGACATTTGCAATTTGCATTTGCACGACTCTGAAACATTAATAGCGATATTCACTGGGAAAAAAATAACATGTAAATGTGCTTATGACATTTACGAAATTTCTAACGTAGGCCTATAGTCTACGTATTTTTCCACAAATTTTCTTAACAGAACAAACATTCGCTTTCAATATTAGAACATTTATTATTATTATTATTATTATTATTGCTGCTGTTGTTATTGTTAAGAATGCATTTATGACCTACACATATATATATATAGGCCTAAATATTTTCTATCTAGGCTATAATAAAACTTTTGTAGATAGGCTACCTGTAAACTCATTGTAATCATCTCAATTGCGCTAAAAAAAATATCAAACTCATCAGAACTTACATCTGTCACCGAGAATCCCGTCGATGCTGTGTTTGGCTCTTCTTTCGTTTTCTTCGATCTCCCTTTTTTCCACTTCATCATCATCTTCATCTTCATCTCCGTTTCCGCCGAATTTACAGCGCAGCATGCGGCTGATGGAACTCACTGCGGACAGACATGGAAAGCTTCATCAAATGACATCAGAACTGCACTTGCTTTATGTTTAAACAATTGAAAATGTGCAAGCATAACATTTCAGTCCGTCACCACGAGGCATTTAAAACGATATTCTATTAAATATATACAGGCCTATACTGTCCACCACAATGATACTTAGTATGCATGTGTGTTTCTAGTTAAAGACTGGTTTCAAATATTCACAAATTGTGATTTGTTACAGTTTAATAGTTCTGTTATAATATTCCATTCTGTTACTGTGATGTTCATTTAATTATAATTATTGTAATAATATTTTTTTTTTATCTTTTTGTACATGTATACTAAGCTTTGGAAATATTGTATCATTTACAGTCATGCCAATGAAGCAATTTTGAATTGAATATATATATATATATATATATATATATATATATATATATATATATATATATATATATATATATATATATATATAGGAGTGCTTAAGTCACAAGCCACCTTTGTTTCCCCCCAAGCAACAGGTGTTGGAGGCAATATCTTAAAAACAAAAACTAAACTGCACACATTGACAGATAAAGTTTAGTAGGCCTACCTGAGGGCACGTTATTTCGATCGCAGATCCCATCTTTCAGAAGTTTATCCCGCATCTCCCAGCTGAACATCCCTGGATTCTCTCTCTTGTATTCTTCGATTTTCTTTTCCAAATCGGGAGTTGTGCTCTGCTTTCATTACAATGGTTACATAATAATTTATATATATATTTATATATTTATTTCATTTTATGATAACTTTCAAAATATCTAGAAACGGTTATTATAAGAATGTATACAGATAAAAACGTCTGTTTCCATTTAGTTATGATTATGCGACTAAGTTCTGTACAATTAATTTACACTGGATTGCTATCACAATAATATGTTTATTTCATTTCAGTCATAAGATGTGTAAACGAGGCAAAAATATTTGTGTAAAAATCTCTTAAAAATAAGGGTTTCACAGACTGATGCCATGGAAGGACTTTTATTTTCTAATTATTTAAGAAACATCTATGCATTAGTGCTTTAGGGACAAATGGACTGATGTGAAAACTTAAAATAATTGTTTTAAGATAATAAAAACAATAGATAAAATGATTCTAAACAATGGAAACTGTTTATTGTAGAAATTATTTGCTGAACTTCTGTACACGCTTAAAAAAATGTGGGCATAATAAGTTAGTCGTGAAGATAAACACATTTTATTTACAAAACTTCATATGAATGAACTTTCTAATAAATTCTGTAATACAATTCAGTTCTAGAAGGGCATGAAATAGCCTCGGTGATGTCCTACCTTGGGTTTGCTGCCACCAATAGCACCGGGCCGAATGGATCCCGTCTCCTGGTACCTGCATAAAATTTTGGACACGCATCCGTGCGACACGCGCAGCTGTCGGGAGATGACGCACGGTCGTATCCCGTGATGGGCCATCTCTACTATCTTGTGGCGGATGTGATTGGGCAGAGGGCGTCCGTTTATGAAGACTCCACCGAGCTGGTTCACGCGGCCCTGACCTAACGGCGTGGAGACTGAAGTAGGAAGGGGAAAGGGTTGTGTCAATGACTGACGACGATTTCCTTGTACCAAAGTGAAAATATATTTTGTAAAGAAAGATATATAACCGCACACTCACTTTTAAGTTTACGGTGCCATAAACTTAACTGAGTTTGCAAAGTCCTCCACCCCCCATCTTGCATCTCTAATAGTTGTGCATTTGCTTTAAGTTTCGTTAATAGTGAAAATATATTCAAGCATGACAGCTGTATGTTCCTTTCTTATACAAATACAAAACAACTACAACACAAAAACAATAAAACTAATATTAACAATAATAAATGATAACTATTTATTTAAATAGCCTACTACAATTACTAAAAAGTTTTTCCATTAGACCAAAAATAGGCTATCGCATTTTTAATCATTTGCAAAAATCCTACTTGTTGACAGAACACTTTTTATATTATATATTTGTAGCCTATTTAAATTTTTATAAAATAACTAACATTTAGGCTAATAGAAAAGTTTTATTTTACAAAATGCTAGCTTAGCATTAAATAAGCTTCACTAAATTAGAATACATGTTTCATTGTTTAGAAACATTAAAATATAATAAAAAAATATGTTCATGTTGTTTTGTTTTGATTCAGATTGAAATAATAAAGGCATTCCAAGTGATTGGGAGCTAGCCTTTAATTTTTCACATCACAAAATAATTAAACCTAGGTTTTCACTGCTTGTTAACTTTATTTTTTATAATAAAATTTTAATATTTCAATGTCATTCCCTTTCTCCATTTAGATTATTGACATTCAATAGATCAGATATGTCTTATACCGAATCCACATGTTGAATTGATTTAAGTTCAGGCTGTTGCAGCCTCATCTCACGGCAATTCGTACATATTTTACAAAATCGTACGAATTCGTATAAATTAGCTAACTCGTAAAATACGTACAAATTGGTCGTGAGATAGCGTTGGCTGTTCCATCGTAACCACAGATGCTAACACCTTACCCTCCAAGGAATAGCCTCCTCTCGGGTAGTTTTGGGGTGGCGTGGGGCGCATCATCCTGGAAATGCCCCCCGCTAATGCGGTCATATCTCCTCTGCAAGATAGAAACGTCTGCACGGAACACTTGATGAAAAAACTGAAGTTATCCAAAAGAGAAGCGCTGATCGTCAAGTGTCAGAGGACTGCTAAAGTATGAAGTCTTCCGCTGAAAATGAAAAGTCAACTTCAAAAGTCAATCCTCGGAAGTTAATCACGGAAGCCCAGGGTTTCAATCGTGGTTCATCTCAACGCAGTTTGGAAGATAAAACTATCTGAGGTTCTTCCGTTGTTGTTGACACACTTGTTGTTGAGAATTGGAACAGTGATCAGTGGCGAAACATTTTATCAGTTGTTGAGTTGTTGGCTCCTTCTACCGATCGACGACTGTGATTGGTCAAGGAGGGAGGGTCTAAAGACTTGAGAAGGCATTCTGATTGGTCCAAATACTTAAACTTTCTTGTGCCGTGACCTCGGGAGTTCAAGGGGATGTGTCACCGATAACACCCTCGGACATTAACGGTGAAGCAGAGAACAATCTGGAAGTTAATACTGACGTTTTCTTCAAGTGATTGAAAACATTTCAGTTGTGTTCAGTGCAGTGGACTGGGGACGTCGTTTGGATGTCTTGTGTTTATCAGTGAATCCCTATTAAACTCATACATGGGCAATATAGGTCTATATGAAAGTGCCAGAGGTAGACATTCAAAATGTCCTGGGACGAGTGGGGAAGCTTCCAGGAACTGCATTTTGCCCACCGTCGTCTATTATAGCTATTGGTATTGAACATGCTCTCCAAACTCTAACTTTCACGTAAAAACCCAAAAGCTGCACAGTACAGAGGTATTTGTTGTATGCATGTGGACAGTAGCGTCTCTACAGAATGAAAGGAGCAGCTCGCGGGGGTCTCAGCAGGGTATGACGCCGAGAGTGCCGTAAAAGCTGTCTGTGGAGACGAATACAATTGTGAAGAAGCGTTATTTATAACGCAGAGACATTCAATATAGTCATCCATCCCACTCATTCTCTTGCATTACTCCGCTTTTCTCCCTCACTCTCTCCATCTCACATTCAGATGCTCCTCCTCTGTTCCCCGCAGTCACTGAAGTTCCTTTTCTTTGAAGGAACTCATTGAGAAAGTCACGTCAGTCAAACGGCCCACGTTCATTCCGAGAGAACCCTGTTCAATCAAACAGCAAAACTGTTCAACCAAAAGAACGCATTGTGAACGTATAAAATTAATTCAAATGCATTATAAAATCATAAAAAAAATGTTGCAAAACAGACTGAAATAATCTGAATTTAATACGAGAAATGTCCTCGTCCGCTTTTGTCTGATCTCCTAATATGACAAATACACGCTGGCTGTCATCTATCAACCCAGAGACGTCGACAGTTCAATCAGGGGGTAAAGTGTCCCTCTGGTCCTCTGGGATGTGGGCATTATCGCATTGCTGTGCTCAGATGTGCGTGTTTCGCGGCGGCGACGGATAAGCGCATGTTATTGCCGTCCACGGTCCCAGGTGCTCCATAAACGGATTAGCGCAGCGGCGTGGAGAGAGGAGCCCGAGCGCCACAGGCCAGGCTGCCCTCAAAACAAGAGCAGCGCCACGGCAGCCCGTCCTGACTTTAATTGACATCTGACCGCTTCTGCCGGATTGGCCTGAGGGACAAAACATCAAAAGTGATATTTCGGTTTATTCGAATTATTCCGATTATTGGAAATTTCCCAAGTGAGATTCATAACATTTCTATCTATCTATCTATCTATCTATCTATCTATCTATCTATCTATCTATCTATCTATCTATCTATCTATCTACCTACCTACCTACCTACCTACCTACCTACCTACCTACCTATCTATCTATCTATCTATCTATCTATCTATCTATCTATCTATCTATCTATCTATCTATCTGTCTGTCTGTCTGTCTGTCTGTCTGTCTGTCTGTCTGTCTGTCTATCTATCTATCTATCTATCTATCTATCTATCTATCTATCTATCTATCTATCTATCGAAACCCCTATCTATCTATCTATCTATCTATCTATCTATCTATCTATCTATCTATCTATCTATCTATCTATCTATCTATCTATCTATCGAAACCCCTAAAATCCATAAAACATTTATAATAATTATTATAGGCTACCGCATATTCACATTCATATTACATAATAATTATCATTTTAGATTTTTGGATTATATTTTATTATGTAACATTTTTAAAGAACAACATGAAAGGAGGAAGAAAAAGTTTGTTGTAGTTGATTCAGCCTACCACACTACAAAAAGGACTCGCATGTGTTTCTTAATATTCTCCAAAAAAAAATATATATAAAAAAATAATAACTTGAGCCTCAGCAATATTATTATTATTATTATTACAGATCAAAGAACACTTAACTTGTCCAGCCCATTGGGGAGATGACTTTCATTCAAGCAGTAGCCTATACTCATAATATTTCACAAATTTTATAACTAAGTTTAAAGAAGAATTCATCTAAGTCACGCAAATATCACCCGATTCTAGACTTTCCTCGGTTGTGAATCGTTTAATAGTGCCCTGAAATCTGTCTCAAGAAAAGACAACTGGCGAAAAAGTTATTTAGTAGGCTATGGGCTATATTAAATACATGCACACATATAAAAGTGCAAAAGTAAAAGGTTGCTATCTGAAGATTATTTCCAAGTGACCGGACCCCTTAAAACTATCTCGTTAGCCTAGTAGTCAGGTCGATTAATAGTTATAAATCATAATCATGAACTGAATTATAAAACAACTCATTTGAAAGTTAAAGCGCATTTTCGATTTCCTGACCAAACTATTTCGCATGTTTGCATTAATAATAATACAACCTACTTTGCGTATGAGGTTAAGATAGCGTGTGCTGAACATGTATTTGGCTGTTTTAAGCCTCTGATTTAACAAAGTCATCCTGATTACTTTTATGAATTTTTAAGTATTCGTGACTGTATTGGTAGACCACTTTTGGCGCAACTGACCGCGTACTAATTGCTCCTTTGGCCTGGTTGCTAATGCTCTGTGTGTGTGTGTGTGTGTGTGTGTGTGTGTGTGTGTGTGTGTGTGTGTGTGTGTGTGTGTGTGTGTGTGTGTGTGTGTGTGTGTGTGTGTGTGTGTGAGGAAGAGAGAGAGAGGGGGGGTGATGGATCTTATAGCATTGGCACAACAAACTTTAATTAATTCTTTGCATTGCATATCTCAGAAACCCCTGCTATGAACAAATGTTTCGGGCAAACATGAGCTCTTTTCCCTCGCTTACAGTGCAATAAACACTATAATAATGTTTTCAGATTGAAGAATGTCTATTGCTTACAACAGGCTCGTGGTAACTCGATATGGTCATAAAGTGAGTGGGGATATATGCGGAATGAGGAGATACTCAGTTTGATTATCTTTAAAGGGATACTGGATATCCGTGTCAAATCAATTTCGGAGTGAAAAATCCAAGTCAGAAATTTTCTACATCGGTGGAAGAAAAGACATCATAAATAAAGAGGCAAACGCCACACTGAAGAAATGTAAGCGCCCCTGGTTTAGTTTAGACTCTAAAACCAAATAACCCCGGGATGTGTTTCATAGAACTCTAGAGAAAAAAAACTGTCATTATGATTAAACTCAAGAACAATGTTTCAGCTGTGAGGAGAGACTGACTGCGATAGACTGAAACAGAAGCGAAGTGACTCCAGATACGGATTTGATTTTCACTCTCAGAAGTAGGTCATTTCTGATCGTAATTTATCTTTTTTGAATTTATAAGTTCCTTTCTCGTTTTCAAAGGTCACATGTAAAAGGTAAAATGGCCTCTTTGCTCCAAACCAGATAAGGGTCACATAGGTTTTCAAAGTAAACTCAAATATACTTGTAAATTCGAGTTTACAGTGATGTATTCAGCCCACTAAAATTAAAGTAAAATTAGTAACGTATTAAAGTAAAACCAAAAGGTCCAAATTCATTGCACTCTTTTCATTACCGCTTTTGAAACTTGAAAAAAACACATATAATTATACTAAATGGATAAAAGACAAGACGTGTCCAAGGAAATCCACAGAGTTACAGCAGGGGGTTAACATGACTCACAGTGTGACACTAATCTAAAACTTTTAAAAAATACTTTTAGAATTATTACACGATTGAGACACATGGACGTTTTGATTCCATTTGTTAGGCTACTCACAAAACTATTTAAATGCAAAGTTAAAAGTGATGAAATAGTCAAAAGTGCAACTAACAGTCCTCCTCAAATATACACATTTACATAGGACCTATTTTCTACATTTTGATATAAAATTATATTTACTGAATGTCAGATACACCCAAAACTTCAATTTGTCAGGGTTCCGAACAAATCTAATGGTTTGCGTTGCAGATATACATATGAAATAACACGCAGCTTATGGAAACAGCTCGAACACTGTAAAAAATGATCTGATCAAAAAGTTATGATAACTTATATATGTCATTAAATCAGACATAAAAAAAATGTGTTTTGAAATTTCAACTTAATTGTTTGAGTTTTCAATCTTCCAATTCAGGTTCATAAGTTACTTGAATGAATCAAAAATTCCAGGTGCTTGAATGAACTTGCCATTTTAAATTGAGTGGAGGACAGCTCTTTGCTATGGAATGATATTGCGGACTTTATTCAAAAGGAATTGCAAATTGTATTTGCAATTGCGTTTTCAATTTGTGGACGCATAAAATGTGACATAATCCAAACGCAAATGCAAATCGCGCATTACCGTTTTCATTTTCATTTAAGCTAAGGCACAGTGTCTGCCAAATTTTAAATGGAAATGCAAAGTCCGTTTGCAATTGTGTTTCCCATATCTTACGAGCCTGTCATATTTAAATAGCAATATTAATTACCACATTTGCCTTTTCACTCTCTCTGCACTGTGCATGTAAACTTCCAAAAAATGGAATCGCAATACCTTTTGCATCTGAATTTCAACGTCTACACGGAAACCTGTCAATCAAGTTACAGGGGTGGGGCCATTTTATTGGGAGTGTTTGCATTGGGAAGTGACGTCACTCACAGTCTACGGTAATAAAAGGGGCAATTGATATAATATTTAGTTTCATTTGTAATGACTGTATATATACACATTTCCCTGAACTAAGTACATTTCTGCTGCTATTATTATGTTTAAATGAAAAATGAAAGGAGGCAGTGGTATTTCATATCCTTTTTCATTTTATTGTAAATATACAGTGAGGAAAATTGCAGTAGTCAAGGCGAGCTGACATGTTATCAAGTACGCTGCTGTTTGCAGAATTACCGGACCTGCGTCCTCGCAGACATCACACTCCCGAGTTGAATGCACAAAGTCTGAACTACTGAGTATGCAAGTCCGAAATCAGCGTACTTTGTATTGCGAAATGCCCGCAGACCTACGTCACCATCCTATTTGCCTAATTTTCCCGGTGTTACGGTTTAACTGGTTACCGTGTTATCTGGTGACCAACTTCCTGGTTCTGGTCTCCGCTGCAGATGTGCTGGAACGACGGCAGCAGATTTGGCGATTCTGAAAGCACAAACTGACGCGATATTAAGTATTTAATAAACGCAGACTTGCTCATTGCATGATTCAGATATTCTTGTAAAGATTACAAGTCATTAGTATGATCGCCCATTTCGTGGCTGAAGTTAGTAGGATAAACAAAAAAATTAAGAACGTCTGTGTTGACACGGGTTACGAAGACGGTGCGCCGCGAGAGACGACAGTCACTAACCACCGAGCTACCAATCTACACTGAATGAGCACCAGATCTCTAGATTCAAGACAGGACTCTCGGCTTTACATCGTGCAGCTGCTGAATCAAGGAAATGTGACCGTGTTAACTTGTGACCTGTGTTTACCTATTATGAAAATAAACAATAGCAGAACACTGACTACATTTTATGGTTCATGATGTTAAAGAACATTTCATAACGTCTCAGACAACTGTACATTTGTGGCTACTGTGGTTTAATTATAAACACTATCGTTAACTCATATTTACCCTAGTAAAAACATGGTACATTTTAGTACGATCGAAGATACAAAAATTCTACTAGAACAGACTTGTATATGTGCATTCCCAGAAGAGATGAGAAATGGATTCGTGTTCAGCACCACAAAAAGAACATAAAGTGTCAATATCAGGAAACATCTTTTTTAAGTAAAGCTTCACAGGATATAAAAGATGAAGTAATTTGTAAGACACATCCTTAACCTTATTGGTTATTAAGTATTTAGATGACAAAGTCCACACTAATTAATTAATAATTATTTATTACCATCGACTGTGAGTGACGTCACTTCCCAATGCAAACACGCCCAATAAAATGGCCCCACCCCTGTCACTTGATTGACAGGTTTCCGTGTAGACATTGGAAATTCAAATGCAAAAGGTATTGCGAGTCCATTTGAGTTTTGGCAGTTTACATGCACAGTGCAGAGAGAGTGAAAAGGCAAATGTTGTAATTAATATTATGTTTAAATATGACAGGCTCATAGCTCATAAGATATGGGAAACACAATGACAAACGGACTTTGCATTTCCATTTTAAATTTGGCAGACATTGTGCGTTTGTTTAATCGAAAATGAAAACGGTAATGCGCAATTTGCATTTGCATTTGGATTATGTCACATTTTATGCGTCCACAAATTGAAAACGCAATTGCAAATACAATTTGCAATTCCTTTTGAATAAAGTCTGCAATATCATTCCATACTTTGCGCATGAGTGGGCAACTACCGACAGCCCCCTCTGGCGGTCACATCCGGGACATTTGCTCATGTGCGCGCGCCTGACCCATCTGAAATATTTTTCACAGACGCCATTTTCTTTGCTCGCGATGCGGCGCATATGAGGATGGAAAACGGCGAAATAAAGTATTTAATCTTATTCATAAAATGTGTTTTGTAATATCGTTTTATAACGATATTTATTTGCTGTGTGCGCATAAACTTTTCTCAACGACATTTCCTTTCACTCGCGAAGTGGAACAGACGAGGAAATGTCAATTATTTTCTATGAGGGAATTCTGAAAGTAAGTGTTTTTATCTTTTATTTATTTATTTAATAACACTATATTGATTTATAGCGATATTTATGTGCTGTTCTCCAAGAGAGATATATTCTTTCACTCGCGATGGGGAGAAGGTGGGGGGAATTTGGTTTTATCAAAGGAAAACACCATAATTAAGTGTTTTACCTCGTTTACATGTATTTTCTTTTATTTAATTTTACTTTATGACGATATTTAACGTTAAATGCTTTGCGCGCCTAAACGAGCCTAACAGTCTCTCACAGATGTGAACTGCTGTGCAGACGCGGAGGCTGCTCAGAGAAGGGAGAGTTAAGCGTTTACCTCATTTAAAATATCTTTTATAACATCATATTGATTTATAGCGACATTAATATGTTGTGTGCTCCTACACTTTCCTCAGAGAGATATTTTCTTTCACTCGAAGCGGAGGAGAAGGGGAAGTTGTTAACAAGGAAAACACCGAAAGTAAGTGTTCTTCATTTACTATATGTTTTTCATAAAATAATATTATGTAATAATGATATTTGTATGCTGTGCGTGCCTAGACGATCTGAAACGTTTCTCACAGATTAAATTTTATGTCAAATCAAACCACTGTAAACGGCCCAAATCTAAAATAGCAATATCATTAGTAAGTAAATTGTTTCTTGTATGTCTGTCTTGTGATCAAATTTTGTGATTACATTAAGCATTCATTTAATAAGTTTTCATAATGTCGATGTGTCTGTATATTGGATTTATATGTATGTATGTTTGTTTCATATATCCATATATTTTCATATATATTCATTTGTATATATTTGTAAATAACTTTTCAATATACGGTACTCAAACTCTATACTGCATGAGTAAAATTGTTCACCATTCAAAGTGAATTTGTGCCCTCAAAAGACTTGGCATATGACACATGGGTAGCATGAACTACAAATTAGATATTATTTTTTTGGTATGCTTGTACTGTCATTTATTTATGTGCTGTCCCATTTATGTGCATTCATTCTGATAGATGGAGCCCTGCCTCAGCGCATTGAGATCAACATGGAATTCAAGAATCACAACCTATTTTCCAGTAAGACGGACTTCTTTTTAAAACAAAAATCTATATTTTTACAGTGAGTTAAATGCTTTTCCTTTAAGGGTTATATTTTACCCAGAAATTTAAATAATCATCTACTTACCCTTGAATTTTGTCTTATGTCAAATCAAAAAAGGAGATTTAAATAAAATGTCCTGAATATGCTTGTCCATATAGTGTCAGTCTATGGCGAATAACATCAAGCTGTTAAAATATAAGTCAAAGTATAATAGAGTGGTCTTTTGTATCATGTGATGTATGTTCCAAGTGTTCTGCGGGTATACAATAAGGTTTGGTGAGAAACATACTGAACTTTTTCATTTTATTTAACAAACATCCTGACTTGGTTGTTGGTCTCTGTGCATGACTGAGTGGTCATGAGACACAATTAGTTCAGTTCACACTGAATTGTACACAAGTTGTGAAAAAAAAATCAAGATTAATAAAAATATTACATAAAAAAACTAAGCATGGAAATCTCCCAAAAATGTGTAATTTCTTCACTGACTCCGGACTGGAGCTTCGGTTGTCATGACAGTCAAAATGACAGCTGACAGATGAACTTGATCACTTCCTGTTGCAATGAGCAGTGTTGGGGGTAATGCATTACAAGTAACGCGAGTTACGTAATCAGATTACTTTTTTCAATAACTAGTAAAGTAACGCATTACTTTTTAATTTACAAGAAAATATCTGAGTTACTTTTTCAAAAAAGTAACGCCAGTTACTTTGTATTCCCATTTTTTGACTGACAAGCCTCCTGTTCCCATATTGGGAGAAATCGGAAGTATGGAGGCGTTGTGTGCGCTGTGTGAACATGTTACTGTAGTTCTAGACTAAATGTGAATGTGCATTAATTCATCCCACTCACAAAAAAAAACAAAAAACAAAACAGATTTAGTATTCATCAAAATTAATCAAAACAGTGAAATGCAAACTCAGAATATGACGCAAACCTGCAATAACTAAATATATTAATAACACAAATGTATCTATTCCCATTTTATTAACAGTGTCTTTGCTGTTGACCTTTAATGATCCAGTTCAACCATACTAATAATTAAAAAATGACTTTAGATAAACTAACAATTGTGCTTCATTGTTTTTTTTTTTATTGCTGAAGAGTGTTGAACCTTCTTCTCCTGTGTTCTACTGTACAGACGGGAATTTACTTTTCCTTCAGCCTGAGGTTTAT
Source organism: Carassius carassius (assembly GCF_963082965.1). NCBI lineage: Eukaryota > Metazoa > Chordata > Actinopteri > Cypriniformes > Cyprinidae > Carassius > Carassius carassius. The sequence goes on along the minus strand of NC_081774.1, from coordinate 4,770,844 downwards.
TCATTACACTTTTTGGTGTGAAAGGGCTTTTACATTTGCTATAAATAGAACTTCTTATATTAAAAACAATCAAGCCCTGCTCATATTTAAAAAGTAACGTGAAAGTAACGCAAAAGTAATGTAACACATTACTTTCCATAAAAAGTAACTAAGTAACGTATTTAGTTACTTTTTTAGGGAGTAACGCAATATTGTAAGGCATTACTTTTATAAGTAACTTTCCCCAACACTGGCAATGAGCACAACAGATGTATTTTATTTTGTGTTTTTATTCATCTTGATTGTTCACAACGCACATTCATGCACAGAGACCAGCAGTCAGGTAAATAAAGATGACATCATTTTTATTTTTTTGGGGCGAAATAACCCTTAAAACAAATTCTTCACCTGAATTGTTATTTACTTATACTCATGCCATTCCACAGACATGTTTTGAGTAAACTATTATTGTATTGTAATTGATACTTGTCTCTGACATTTCACTTGTTAATAATAGCTTTGATAAATGGATGTGAAATGATTCTGTTTTTTTCCCCCCATTTTTACAGGAGCACTTTTGTGATGCTGCAAGTGGGAGTGGATTTCTTGCTTAGCTGGAAACTGCAGAGAACCACGTCTTGTCATCCTAAAAAAAAGAAAGAAACTACTCCCTCCAAGGAGGTCCAAACACCATTGGCACAGACTTTGTTCAGTGATGAGTAACATACATTCAGCCAGGGCCGTCCTTGGGGGGTCCAACTGGTGCGGTCGCAACGGACTCCGCACTTGAGGGGTAAACAGACTGAATGCCACCCCGGGAATGCGCCCTACTTTGCACCTTCGCATCAGCCTAGTATGACCCTTCATTCAGCTTTGATGATAATGAATGAGATGCTGTGGTTTAAGCAGATACATGTAAGCACTATAAACCTAATAAAATTCTAAATACATATTGACAAAATAAGAATTTGCACTGATTTGCTTTGACTTGCCTTTATACTGATTTGCTTTGACTATATGTTTAAATTTTTTAAGAATATGTTGTTTAAATGTATTGAAAACACTGAATGTGAAGACATTTTTGTTACAAGAGTTACAATGTTTCAATTTAAATAAATAATTGTAAACGCATTGATTTGTGGATTATTTTATATATATATATATGTATGTTTGTATGTATATATATATATTTTTTTACTTGAACATTGAACACCTGAACCTGAACACCACACAATTAACTCAATTTTAACACTCTTGAAATGTATATTTGACTCCCTCCATTTCGGAGTTAAAATAACACTATCAGAAGTGTGAAATATGTACATTACACACAGAGTACATTTTAAAACCATGCTGGATTTACAAATAAACTCTTTCAGTGTTAAAATGTACTCTGTGCGTAATGTACATATTTCACACTTTCGAAAGTGTTATTTTAACTCCCAAAACGGAGGGAGTCATATATAAATTTCAAGAGTGTTAAATTTAACTCAAATTGAGTTCAGTGTACACTGGCGTTTTTGCTGTGCCGGGTGTCTAATTTTTCCGTCAGACAAGACGAGTCGGGTTGGCGTGAACAAGTTTCTTTGGCAATGAATGTTTGGGGCTTACCCTCCTTGTGAAGGGTGTCAATGATTGTCTTCTGGACAACTGTCAGATCAGCAGTCTTCCCCATGATTGTGCACAACCCTTCTATTTATCTTAGCCTCAATATGTGACCTGCACCCAACTGAAGTTTGGTACCAAAAAAAATATTGATTGCAAGTTTGAGATGATTGAAGTGTTTATGTATAGCTTGTATTGGCTTAACATTGGTTTTAATAAAAAAAAAAAAAAAAAAAGTTTTGTACTCAAATTTGTCTGTTTTTATAATTAAGTTAAAACAAGACATTCTTTTAGATCATCTTAACTTGATACTCTAATTCAAAGACATTACTTCATTGAAATTACTAAATTGAACCCACTATTGGGGATAAGTTAACAGAATGCTCATTACTGAGTTCACTTTATTTTGAACTTGCATAGCAAAGTTGAAACAACAATAATTGTATAGTCATGTTGACTCACAGAAGGCAATTCACAGCTTAACATGACTCAAAATAATGAGTTAAAACAATTCATTAATCCATTTTGTTTTTAATTGAAATTTTGAGGCAGCTGCTTAACTTATGATTTTAAGTAGAAACCTAGTAGATATTTTTTTACAGTGTATGTATTTAACTCATGTAAAACATCCCAACTCACTGTGTAATGCTTAAGTAAATATTTACCGCTCGAGCTACTGTGGGAAACACATCGCTCTTACAGTAAAGTGACAAACTACTCAATAATACTTCTCTTCACAATGGAGTCTTGCTGTTGTGATGACTTCATTCACTCCCCCGGCTCAATCGAATAACTATAAAGGGATGGTTATTAGCAGTTTCCTTCTCATGTTTAGAGTTCAGCTCACAGCAACTTACAAGAATTGCCAACGTTTTTGAGATGAGATTTGTTTGTTTGTTTGACTATTCATTTGTTAATTTATTTGTTATTATTATTTTATAGATTTACCCCCCCCCCCATTTACTAAATGAAATATTAATTAATTAAAACAATAATAAATGATTAAATTAAATAAAAAACAATTGCAATCAAGTTTTTTTTTAGATAAAAAAAAAAACATAGACTACCGGCTCTTTGTAAGCCTATACATTTCTGGCTGATGGATGTGCCAACTATCTCACTTTTTACCCCTTATCAATTTTTGCTAATGAGTTTAACAGTGTCAACTAATGTCACACTGAGCCACTGTAAACCATGAAGTGTTTGATGGTACTAATTAAAAGGTGGTAAATAATGTAACTCAAGGCAATACAGTAGCACTGGGATTCAAAAGAAAAATTAAGAATTTTGCATGACACAGGGTAAATAAATTGACCCAGTAAGAGGCAGAGAGCCTTTGGAAATGAAGCGTTTGTAGTGAGGGCCGCGGGGCACAGTAATGTCTTTACATGATGGCAGGAGGACAGGGAGTTTATTGCCCCCGTGGTGAACCTTGGCCCCGGGGCAAGTGCTCCGGCATTATCGCTCTCAGGTGATCAAGGCAACCAGTAGCGCTCCTCTCAGCAGGTGGTAAGCCTGAGAGATGGGAAAATGCAAGCTCTCAGACTTTAAACGTGCGATATACATCTGTCCACCAGAGGGTGTACGAAACAAAAACGAAAATTATGTTAATCAAGGCTGAATTAAAACAAAATGTATGTCAACATATATATATATATATATATATATATATATATATATATATATATATATATATATATATCTTTGGTTATATAATGCAATGATATGACAGCAGGTGTGGACAGAGTGTCCAGACAATTTTGTGGGCTACTGTTGTTTTTTTTCTTCATTTTTTCATTAAATACATCAACAAAGAGCGAAAGTTAACCAACCAATACTTACCGGAGATGAACAAAATGAACACCCGTTAATGTTGTCACCTTCATACACACATATGGAAGTTTCTCGTAGAGAAGTGCACTGAAACTAGTTGGTTCTTATTTATTTAGTTCACATAAAGGTGCAACAGCTAAGGTAAGCCGTAAGCGCTAGTGTTTTGGGATCTGTGAGTGGAGATAATTAGCGATCTGTGTGTGATTTCAGCACCGCTGCTGTCGGACAGCTCCTGCGCGCTCAACACCTCCTGACTGCCATCCTGCGATCACGTGACAGTTAGATCGCTAATATTTCTCTGCCTTTCCGTTCATTTGACCAGAATAGTCTTAAAAGTTCAACAGGTGGATTCTACGTTAGGACTGAATTGCATTTAAAGTTAAGGGAAACAGAGTACATTTACAAGTAATTATAATATCTACCAGTAATCATTTAATAAACTGATATCTAACACTGTCAACAAACTTCAAAAAGGTAGTTTTTTCTCTCTAGATTTATATTCGTTAACAGTTTAAAGTCAACAACGCCACCTTGAGGTCTTAAAATGTAACGTTGTAGATTAGTTTGTAAAGTGGGACCTATACCTTGATACGGTATATAGAATACAATAAAATAAAATATAACCTGTTGGTATAACATATTGTGGTATATAATTTATTAAATGTAATTTCTGTAACAAAGTCTTTGTCACTTTATTGTCATCAATTTAATACATTGTTCCTGATTAAACCTTTGTTTTCTTAAATGACTTAAAAATATATATTAAAACTAAGCAGGACCTCTTAATGAGACCTGTATTAAAATAAATAAATAAAAATATTAGCTTTTTTCCTACTTGTATAGCCTAGTTTGTGTGGGAGTCTGTTCTTAATTAGTTACAGGGTAACTAAGTGTTCATGCTAAGTCTTTACTTAATTTCCAAATGGCACCACACACACACACACACACACACACAAAACTCAACTGTCTAAATACATTTGTCTTTTCTAGACCAAAACAATCCAGTCAACATTACCCATCAACTGCACAAAGGCACAAATGTATCAGTTTAGTGTCTTAATGTCTGGATCATATTAGATTGTGAATCTCTGTGTCCTGTGCTTTACCCCTTCAACACTCCTTCAAGAGGGCAGAGAAAGGCATTGTTAGGGACAATCTGTGTTTTATAGAGAGCCTCATGCTGGGTTGATCTCTCACTGCAAACATCTCTCACACACTCCCAAATAAACAATGCTTGTCTTTTCACATAGATATGTTTCTGAAACACATCACAGTTAATTAGAAACTTAACTGAGACTACTGTGCCATACATCTTCATATGTCAGAGGTTAACAGATAATTTTCAGACTGAAGCTACAGCTTCAACATGATACAGAACAAAATGCATGTCCAGTTTGTATTTTTCTGCCAGTAATCATCAAATTTCACATGCATATTTCAAAAACAGAACCGTTCCATCCATAGCATTTTTTAGCACATTCGATTAGATCGTTTTTTTACATACAAACACACACGCACGCTTGCATGCACACACATACACACACACACACACACACACACACACACACAGTCCATTAAGAAGCTATTGAGGTCCTCACAAGTTCAAAGAGAGGAGGGCAGTTCCTGTCAGTATCACAAGTTGTGGAGTGTTTTTCAAATGTCTAATGGATTATATTGATTTAAGCTCAACTTTTGCATGGGGATGTACAGCACTTAAACATGACATCAGTTTAGTGATAATGCATGCAAGTAATTTCCGCATAAGCCAAAAATCTGTTTTAAAGGGATAGTTCATCTAAAAATTGATTTCCATTTTGAAGTATGTTAGCAACCAAAGAGTTTCAGTTCTCATTTACTTCCATTTTGAAAAAAGCTGGTAACCAAAGTGCCGGTTCCCATTTCAATTTTGAAGTATTTTGGAAACCAAATAGTTTCAGTTCTCACTGACTTCAATTTTGAAGAGAGTTCGCAACCAGACGCCTTCAGTCCCTGTTGACTTACATTTTGAAAAAAGCTGTTAACCAAACAGCATTGGTTCTCATTGACCTCCAATTTGAAGAATGTTGGTAACCAAACAGTTTCGGGTCCCATTGAATTCCATTATATTGATAAAAAATATATAGTAATTGTCAATTGTAAATGAGACTGTTTTATGTTCAGCAAAAAATAAAAATAAAAATGCATACATGACTTGGAAGACATGAGGGTAAGTTGATGAAAGACTTTTATTTTTGAGTGAACTATCCTTTTAAGAACAGTATGTGCTTGATAGTGAACAATCACATAATTGTCTTTGAGCTGTACTGTACACCTCAAAATGTACAAAGATGTATAAGCAAGTAGCCACTTAGCAGAAGCTTTTCTTCAAAGTAGATCAGTACTATATAGACACAATCCCCATGAGGCTAGTTGTCTTGCTCAAGGGCACAGTGTTGATGGCCCATGACCAGCAACCATCTAGCTATAAGCGTGTGTTGGCTGCAATGTATACATGATGTTTCATAACACACTAAAAACCAATCACCACCATTTTTTTTGTTTGTTTTTTTGTTTGTTTGTTTGTTTGCTTGTTTTTGAAATGATTAATTTTACATTGTAAGGGTACTTGATCCAAAGAGTTAAAAGTCACAGTAAAGGGTTCTATTCTATATAGAATTTTATTTCAAATAAGTGCTGTTCTTTTTAACTTTTTTTTATCAAAGAATCCTGACAAAAATGTATTCCAGTTTCCACAAAATATTAAGCAGCACAACTGTTTTCAACATTGATCATGACAATAAATGATTTTTGAATAAAACAGAAAACAATTACTTTAAATTGTCACAATATTTCACAAAATTACTGTATTTTTGTTCAAATAAATGTACCCTAGGTGAGCATAAGAAACTTAAAAAAACTTTTGAACAGTAATATATGTATCAAAAATCATCATTACGTACGTATACTGTATATTCCCCGGGAATCAAACCCATAACCTTGGTGTTGCCATCAGTTGATCAAATAAATCTACTGTAGGTTTCACTGTTTCACTGTCGTTTTAAATGCATAAATAAATGTCTTGTCTAAGCCAAACGTGCATGAAAGAGAAGCTGTTTAGTCCATAAAACCATTGATAATGCCTCTGAATCTTTTACAAAAGCTAACTATCAACAATCCAGGCTTCAAAAGACATTGTCCCATGTCATCCGAGGGGAGTTTAATCAAACAAAGTGTGCTCCTTATGCATGGACTTTCAGAGAAGGTCATCTACATACGCCTACACAAGCCATATCTGTTTTGGGATCATGTTGGTTGACCACAGCGGACGTTCTCTCCTGGACGGCCCTCTTTTTGAGTGAATATCCTGCCGACTGCGGCCCTGAAAGAGATGCCGGAACAAAGCAGGTATTTGTTTCAAAGGAGTGTTGTTTTAGGAAGAGACTTAGAGGTCTCGAATTAAAGTCAACCCCTTTCGAGGTCACTCAAGATCCTCCTCTCTCCACGGCTCGGCCCAGCCATGAATACAGCCACTTCAGTGCCCTCGGAACAAAAGGGCAGGAAGAATACAGGCGACTGGGGGAGCAGCGAACCCACTGGGAGGGATGGACAACATGCTGGCTCAGACTGGGAGGAGGGAGTCTGTTTCAGCCAGTCTGTCGGGCTTAGAGTTAAAGATTACCTTTGAAATATGCACCCCTCCTCTGTCCCTATAACTCTGCTCCTCTCTCTCGCCATCGCTCAGACCTGCGGGCAGGCGTGGAGAGCAGTTTGATGAGTCCCGGAGAAGATCCTCTTTGATGACAGAGAAGGATCTTTTTGTTCTCTAATCCTTCTCTGGTCTTAAACATTTTAAGCCCAACTGGACCTCAGAGAAGCTGTGCTGAAGCTCGGGGTCTCAATGGAAGCATTCTTCCCCAAACCGTGCTCGTACCAAACGCAGAGGAATCTTCCCTCGTGCATCTCAAACCATTCAAAAGTTCAGAGTCTCTAACAAGTTGCACATCAGTATGCTTAACTTTCACTGCAGGTCACCTCAAACAACCAGGAACAGGTTATTAAGGCAGGAAACCACAGGTGAATAAGCTGACATTTTAACAGATAATGCCTCACTTCCCCTATTGATTAGTCATAGTACATTAAGACAATTGTTCTGTTTTACAAGTTTCTGAAATGTTTAATATGCAACAAATAAGCGATATTTATGTACACTTCCAGAATAGAAATGTAAACACTGGATAAAGCCAGGTTCACAAAGCCGTATTATTTTGTTGTTATTTTCACCTTGAAATCTATAAGTATGTATAAGTATAAAATAAAAAATAAATAAAAAACAAATCCCATAGACAAACTTTGTAGTAGGGACTTGAGTCATATCCAGAGACCAGAATACTGGACCAGCAATTAACACCCTAACAACACCTTAGCAATCACACACTAGATCCTATCATCATGGCAGCAGGTTTTACACAAACCACCACTAGCATCTCTTCAAAAATGTTAAAAACATATAGCTATTTGCTTGATCAACTGATTAAAACTTGTAGATCAAATTCTCAGTGTTAGGATTAGAATGTGTTTCTGCTGTGGACAAGCTTAATCTTACCAGTGTGAACCATGCTCAAACTTATGCACATATCAGAGTAATATAAAAACATATGTGCACACTCACCTTTGCACATTACTAAAAAGATGTCTAATTATGTAAAAACATGCACATGTCTAGCCACCATCACACAAAAGAATACACAAACACACACCGAAACAAGCTTGCTGGAGGACAAGCTGGTGGAGAACAGAAGGTTTGTTCCCTTGTGTCGTTCCAGCCAGTAATCGGCACATTTGACACACATGACATGACAAAAAAGATGAAAGAGTTTTTAAAAAGATTTCATCTGCCCTTTTAGCATCACACACACTGACCGTCTCACACGATGACCTCAAAGAGAAGAATTACGCACTAGGCTTATAAATGTTGCACTTATACAATGATGTTTTTGGCCACTACGATTTTTTACATGTCTTCTAAGAGTGCATTTATTTGATAAAAAATACAGTAAAATGGTAATATTGTAAAATTGCAATTTAAAATACCAGTTTTCTATTGTTATAATTTTTAATGTAATTTATTGCTGTCATGCAAAGAATTTTTTAGCATCATTATTCAAGTCTTAAGTGTCACATGATCCTTCAGAATTCATTCTAATATGCTGATTTACTTCTCAAGTTTTCTGATTATTATCAATGATCACATTTAACATACAATTATTTACATTTAATGTACTTTATTTTTTTATTTATTTTTTCTGCAGCCGCTTATAAATGTCTTGCAGCACCCTAGGGGGCATGTTGAGTTGACAATCAAATGGAGCCATAGGCAGATACAATAAATGGCATGTACAAAGCTGAAAGGTCACTTCCATTTGTTCAGGCTTGAGTGTGTGTAACAGACACCACTGAACATACGGAAAGAGCACTGAAGGTTAAGTGGCCATGAGACGTGAAGTACCTCAGAATAAACATACACACACACACAAGCATACACCTAGTGTGTCCTCCCATAGATTTCTGTTACTCTTAATTGAAATAAATCGCAACACACCTATCACCTATTACTACAGACTTACCTCTCTCTCTCTCTCTCTCTCTCTCTCTCTATAGTCTTGAGCTTGTGCTCCTATTATTGTTGCTTTATTGATTAAAGTCACAATTTTAATTTAAATCATATAGTAAAACTAGAAGCTAGTGCGCATAAGGCTATAAATATCATAGCATAGAAAGTCACATCACATTTGGCTTACACAACATACATTTTATGCTCCTCTTACACATAAAGCAAATACATTTTCTGATCTTATGTGGGTTCTGGTAGAATATAGAAAGCATATTTTAAGCTTACAACTGTAGAATTATACATGATCTTAATATAAATTTAATTTCATAATTAATAACAATTACTAATAAAGTACTAAAACATATTTGAAACCACTAAAACAACAAAACTTTTTTTTCTGTCAGCATATTTTTGGTTTCTCATCTTTAAAAAAAAATAAATAAATATATATATATATATATATATATATATATATATATATATATATATATATATATATATATATATATATATATATATATATATATATATATATATATATTATATGATAGGCTTTCCATATATCTCTTCTTCGCTGGTCATCACGGCTCAATGTGCCATTACACATTGAAATTACATTTTATGACCTTTCCACAGAAGTGGCATATTCATCATGACCTAAACATATGCCTTTATAATGATATATAACTCACAGTTGTATTGCAGTATGCAGTAAATGCAAATAAATCAATATAAACACACCTTTGGTTTGGGGATCATGCGTGCCAGCAGGTGCATTTCCTAACCACATGACCAGAAAGTGAGAGATCCCTAGTGGCCTCAATCCTTACGTCCTACAGCAGCATGGCCTCTCATCTAAAGACTTGTCCAACTGATGGTGCTGTGTGCCATCTAGAGGACCTAACGAGACAATAAATACCTATTGTTACTACTTTACTAAAATAAACACATATGTACAAATATGTTGTTGCTATTTGTGATCTGGGTTGTATCCAAAACGATTTCAGTGGGGACCAAAAGTCTGAGACCACACTGAATAGCCTATCTTTGATTTATAATCCCATTTAAACCTATAAATAAAGACAAAATCTGTTTGGGATTTTAAGACATGAAATTCTGATGTAAGAAGTGTAATGATGTAAGTGGAATATGATTCTAAAAATACAATAGTATATTGACTTGTGGTATCAGATTTTTGGACCCCATATGGTGTGCAAAATAAATAGCTTAGTTTAATGCATGTGTTTACTGTGAATAATGTCAATACCGACTGTATAAAAACATTATACATTACATTTTTTGGTGTTTTGTGCTATATACTCCATCTAAACACAACTAATACATTTTACTCATTATTTTTATTATGAAGGTTGTTACGACTTCATGGTAATCAAGACGTGATTGAAGGCTTACTTCTATAAATTCATTTTTCATACAGCAAAGACAGTTTGCGCCAATGCAGTCAAACAAGCTGTGCGGATCTTCAGTCATGTAATTTGTCTGTTACTCTACTTAAAAAACTGAAGTGCGCCGCCCGGGAATCGAACCCGGGTCGCAAGAATGGGAATCTTGCATGATACCACTACACCAGCGGCGCCCGTTTGTCACCACGCAAAAGCCCACCCTCAACAAATTATTTGAAATGTAATGAAAAAATATTTTTAAGGCCTTACGCCGTCGTAACATTATTTAGGATACTTATTTCGTTTACATGAGAGAATTTTTTAACCTGACCTTCCCACAACCGGTACTGCGATATCGTGGATTGAACCGATTCACAAAACAAGTCTGGAACATTTGTTCACGAATTGGGCTCTCGAATGAACTGATCCATTACACCGAGAACCGTCACATTCATGCACATCTGGTGAGAAGTAAACGATATATTGTCTATGTATATTACCCATCCGTAATATATAAGTTGATCTTAGTATAACTTTTTAGAGCATGTCACGCTGGGATGTCATGTGACGTGATGACGTAATGACTAACAGAATCGCTCTTTTGAACCAGTTCTTTGAAACGAACTGTTCAAAAGAATCGATTCGCGGCTATGACTCGCACTTCTCCTCACAGCTCAAGCCTGCCAGCTGTTCGCTGCTCTCATCGACTCAACAAAACTATCGATGGCACTATCCACTCTTACACATCAACATTTCCCTTTACCGCTAAAATTCGCTTCACAAAGACTCGATGGGCCTCAAAATACATATACACAAAACAAATACCAATGCAGTTTCACTAATAAATCAATCAAATCGATCATGACCGCTGGTAACCCGAGCGTGATGTCACGCCATCCTCCAACACGCGCCACCCAGCGTCAGCCAATGGGAGCGCGGAGAAACCGGCCCCTGCTATGACAACGCTTCCATCACTTCCGGGCTGAGAGCGACGGCCGAGGGGATGGGCGCGTGCACGTGATCTATATTACGTCCGGTATTCCAGCAGATTCGTCAAAACCGACTGCAAAGCTGTAATGAAAATACGTTGGTATATTCTAAATGTTGATGCAATTATTACGCGGTGTTGTTTCCTCAATACCTTTTTAAATGCAGTTTATGTGTAAATTGTTTATTTAACATTGTTGACAATGCCCCGTCTGAGTAAACAAGAAATACATTTTTTAAAATAGTATTATTTATTAAAACATCCGAGTCAACAATATGACCACATACATCCACATGAGTCGCGCAATTTTCTTCATGTCCAATCATCCCACCCACCATTGCCTGGTTGGGTCAATCAAAACCACGTGTATCCGAGTTCAAAACCAGCTTTTACCAACTTCGTTCATATTAATTCCCCCCACCATATAGCTGATCCAAAATGCGTTTATTTTCAATAAACTTTATAAAACATTCATGGGAAAAGTGGAAATAAAGCACCAAAATAGCTATTAGATAAGTATTTGGGTCGAGGAAGGTGTAGAGAGGTCACATGTTTTAAAACAGTTATTGAGTAAACAACACAGCCTAATAATTGCATCAACATTTATTAAGAATAGTAAGAACGTACCAACGTCTTTTTTTACAGCTTTGCAGACGCGTTTGACGAATCTGTTGGAATGGGACGTAAAATAGCTAACATGCACGCGCACATCCCCAATTGAGCCATAACGCCGGTGCGAGTCAGCGACCGCAATATAACCGACCCAGAAAAAATAGCAATCATCGCTCTGTATTTGCTGCGGTTAGTTCTTCTGTAATATATTTTGACCATTTTAAATGAGATGTTGCGAGTCTGACTGAATCAGCGGCGTCAGCTTGGAAGAATAAGGTGAGTGTTTATTGTCTGTACGGCTCGTGCGGTTCAACGTTGATTTGCGACTCACGTGCATGGAGTAAAGCATCGTACGCGTTATTACTCGCGTGTGAAGAGGGTTTGCATGCTTTGACACCTCTGAAGCGGAGGAATGTAGGATATGGATGGCATCGCATTCTTCTCTCGATACTGATCATCTGAGGCCTCTTCTGTCCCCAGCCTGCAATGACACACACATGCATGCATAAATTATTTAGTGCTTTCAAGCCGTGATCAAACACCTGCAAGCACACTCAACACATTAACAAACACTAATTTTGTTCTCACAAACACGATATCAACAAGCATGAGATTTTACACATTTCACACCCCATCATTTTAGATTCTCTGTGTGATTTAAAGGCAGACGAGCATATTTTGTCATGAAGGATAATGTTTTGCCTAGAGGAGGTCACAGATGAGTGTGCTGGTGGCATGAGACTGCAGTTTGCTGTGGGTGCTTGGGAAGATAGTGACATGCTTTCAGATAATCCTGGTGGATTATGAAGGCCAGCACTAAGAATAAGTATCTGCAAATGAAGTGCGTTTGACTTGAACTTGAGAAGGTTTTCTATAACAAGGTTTTATAATGTGCTAGACTTGCGTATTTACGTTAACTGAAGCACTGGATTAAAACAAACATTTGACATTTTTCATCCATATCCTATGCATATCCGTTATAAACACACCAATCATTGTTACTTCTTCAAGAGTAGCCTCCATATATTCTTGTTAGGTACTTGAACTCTTTATTTCAGTCTAAACATGTTTAACTGTGTTCTTCTGTGTCTTTATATATCTAATCAAGTCCAGAAAACACTGGTGCTTAATAATGGCTCTCAATCCATGATATTGCCACAATTGAAAGGAATAAAAACTACCCAAAACACAATTAAATGCTTATGAATGATGTGAAAGAGTTGATGGTGATAGCATTTTTGGGTGAATCATTCCATTAAAGAAATGTTTCATCCACAAATATGAATTTTCTGTCATTTACTGATCCTCATGTTGTTTTGAACTCACAAGACTTTGGCTAATGAAGATATTTTTAAAAGGAATCCAAACTGGATATATAGACACCATAAAGCAAATCCATCTGAATCGAGCAGTTTTGGGAAGCGATACAGTTACAATTTATTAAATAATCAGATTTAATTTAGGCTTTTATTTAGGCTATACATCTAAATGATTATCGCCACACATACATAGCACACATCGCATCTGATAAAGGCTTGTTTTTATAAATTTGTTTTACAGTGCCTTTATAATATTTCTGGTTATAGACAGAATATAAGAATTTAAAATTCATAAGTTGTATCATTGAATATTAATCAAAGTTTTGAAGGTTTCAATTTTGGCTGAACTATCCCTTTAACTCTATAAATAGTCAAATGTGAGATGCCCCATCTTTTACAGAGCGATCAGTGCTGTGAGGCATATTTAATGACTTTTTTTTTTTTTTTTTTCAAAAAAAGGGACAGATGCACCAAACATGATTACAAAGATTTTATTCTGGTTTGTAGATTGCACAGTGATGGTTTATACTGTTCAGCTACTGGGAAAATGATTTCCAGGCTTAAAATGCACTATAGATTGTGTCAAGTGTTCAGCAGTTCTTGAGTGAATTGATTTGGTCCTTCCCTATGGGCTGGATTCCTCACGATTGTCCCACTGCAGGAGTGTATGATTAATGTCTTCTATTCTCCACCCTGAGCACGAGGTGATGGACCAACCGAACAAGTCGGATCGCACCCAGCCTCATCCAGTGCTATATAATAGGGATTATGGGAAATAATGAATAAGTGGGCTGTGATTAGAAATCCTGGTATGTGTGTCTGGAAGCTTGTTCCTTCACTTCTACACAACCGCTGTCTGGGTCTTTGTGCGGGGGAGTTTGAGCACAAGAGGAAAAGGGAAGAGAACACAACAAAATCGCTTTGTTTTCAGTTTAAGCCTCTGTTGTTAGTGGTTACTCAACCCAAACCCCTTTACCGGTTCCTCCTCTCTATGTAAAAGATTTGTGACATTTTTCCTTCAGTGTACTCAGGTATTCACACACAAACCATGTTGGTTCTTGCCCATCATAATGCTAGGGTGTTGTGTGGTCACCAGTGTGTTGCTATTTGTTTGCCAAGGTGTTCAGAGAGGTTATTTGCACTCTGTTATGCCGTTTCTAGCATGTTCTGGCTGGTTGATATTTCTCGGTCTTTCAATGTAAGTGAGTGGGATTTTTTTTTTTCACCCATTCAATCATGAATATTTATAAAGCAAGCATGACTAGTTAGCATTAATGATACAGGCATTAGGTGATCTGTCAGCGTTGTGCCCTTGAGCAACACATATTCTTTCTTTCAGTTCGGTCTGTGTTGTGGCAGTGCAGGTGAGTTTGGATCAGGTTGCTCAGGGGAGATGATATTTGATCGTGATACCTGAGTTTAGCTGAAGACCTTCACTTCAATGACCGCATCTTAGATGACCATCTAATAACTAATGCTTGTGCTTCATTCAGATGCACGTGTTATCACTATTGGGTGTTGTTTATGAGATATGGATTAAAACCATGAATGTACAGAGGATGATTGCACATTTGTTAATCATATTTCAATGGTAGAAGTGGTTTGGCGCACATGGTTATGCCCATTCAGCATGTTTGAATTTTAAATGTGACGTTAAGCTACAAATTTTGATGTTTAAATATACAGTTTTGAATTTCTACAGATGTATAAGGGGTCACCGCTGGTTGGTAAATGTTTACTGTTATTTTTCTTTGGGTATATAATGTTCACAGTTCAAATAATTTTGGGACCTCTGTTTTTAAAAAGAGGACATATTGTACTTTTCACCTCTGAATTGGCCATTTTCCTCCTTTTTTTTTTTTTTTATGGAGTTACGCTCTCTGCACCAGATGTGTCTGATGCCGCAAGCCACAACCTGGCAAAATGAAATCCCTCCCAGTATAGTAAGCAATAATAATAATAAACAACTAGACAGCTAGAAGCTATAGACATGCATTTGCTTTTCCAAATCCAGGACATCTTCTTCAGGCACTTCCTTTCCATCTAATAAGCATTTTGTTTAGAAATATTGTTCCCCCAAATTTATTTAACTATTGACTTATTTAAAAATGTATCACCTAAATGTATTTTAGAATTTTTGTCTTTTGTTAATTGTATACCTTGTGTAATTTATTCTGAGATTGCCATGAAAATAGCCTTGATGCTGGCATGGTTTTAAAAAGTGAATGAATCCATAAATAAATGTAACTATTGTCTGACAGGTCATAGTGAGGATGTTGTGTTTTAAATTTTGTGGTTTATTTTAGGGGTGTGCACGGATAGTCGAATATTCGTTCTGCTCTAATTATTTGATAAATAAAAATGATATTCGAATTTCGCAAAAAGAAAAAAATGTTCACATTAAAACCTAATTTGGTCACTTTCTGTGATTCTCCACTGCATATTTGAAGATGTATGCAAGCAAAAAATAATTAATTAATGAATAAGTGGCTGTTCACATATCGTGCCTGAAAACGCTAGGCGCACCGCTTTCTCCTTTCCAAAGCGCTCGGGCAGAAGCGCTCCTGAGGCGTCTGCTGTTGCTAAGCAACAATGACGCTCTCTCTCCATGAAGACGCGGAAATTTCAGCAAAGGATATATGGATTTGCAGCATAAAAAATCGCTTTCAGTAGCTCTGCTACTAAATTTATTTCAAAATAGCAATCCATATACAGCTATGATCAGCTGTTCCTTCATCTTTGCTGAGCTTTCAACGTTGTTACGGGAAAGGATGAAGCTGATTGGTTGGTTCTTGTCACATGACCCGCGGTGCGCTTGCGGCATTCTGAAAAGTTGAGATGTTTTTAACTCGATGCGGTGCGGACGCGCCTGGAAAAAAACGGGCGCGTCGCACCGCGTGCGCATCGCGACCGCGTCGCTTCCATTATGAGCACGCATACCGCGCGCCTACATGAAGGGCCCCTAAATATGCCGCGGAGAATCTCAGAAAGTGACCGAATTGAAGAAAATTGTTGTGGCATCTTTCAAGCAACGAATAAACACCGCTAACTTCTGAGAATGCAGTGAAAACTCCTCTTCTCGCGTCCGCCCTAGACACTCGGCACAAACATCTCAGGTTTCTCGATGAAAACATGAGAAGTAAGAAAAAAAAAACATTTTTGAACATTATCAGAACATTTTCCTTGATGCGAGTGGTGCGGATGCAGCCGCCGTCACCAACGATGAAGAGGATGCAATGCCCACTCGTCGGAGACTGCTGAGCCAGTTCTTCAGCGATGATTATACAGAGAGTCCAGCCGAGACGAGTGGGAACAGTTCTTGCTGGAGCCATGTATTCCACCAGATGGGGATCCCATTCAGTGGTGAAACGAAAACACAAAGCGCTTCACAAAACTTATTCGCTTAGCACACCGTTATTTGTGAGTCCCGCCAACGTCTGTGCCGTCAGAGCGCATTTTCTCCGCGGCCGGCCTTTTTGTTTAGAGACTAAGTAGCCGACTTTCCCCCTATCATGTTTACATGCCTGCGTTTCTTAAAGGTCCCATGACATGGATTATTTCCTTTTCTTTAAATGCTTTTTAATGTTTCCTTAGGTGTACTTATATTGTTAGTATGATTTTTACATTTAAAATTTAGAAATAAAAAGCATTTTTATATCCTGATAATAGCCCTCTGGCTTGAATGCTCTGTTTGAAGGGGCGTGTCTGCTGTGAGACTCCGAGTAAACGACAACTGTTGTGATTGGCTGACATCTTTGCATTTGAAATGCGTATTACATGTGGACCCCTCTCAAATATATATATATACTACAGCTGTCGAGATTAACGAATCGTGGATTTGTTGATTATATAATTATTTTTTCGATCTTTTCCCATCACATGAAAGGCTGCAGTGATGGGCATTAAGTAGACATAGTCTGTTTATCGCGTGAATGCAGTGATCTCGTCATTATTGCAACACGTTTTCTCTCACAAAATGCTTTCACCACAACTAACAGCAAACACATGAATACAGTAAGAGCTTTGTTGTGCAGCATAACAGCGTCATTCATTGTAACGTCAGTGTAGGCAAGTGTGCAGATATACTCGCGATGTGTGACAGCTCCGAAAAAAGGGAGCGTTCTTTGATCGCTCTCTGTAGTTAAATCAAAATTTAAATAACAGATTTGTTTCATGCTACTAAGAGAAACAACGTGAAGTTGATCATTTAGTCACTGGCTTGATTCACTGATGCATAAACAGTATTAAACGATTTAGAAAGAAAGTCTGTGTGAACTTGAATGATTAGCTACACATTAGAAATCACTGATCACAGATCAGGCATTAATGAACACTTGTTACTGACTGTTTGTGCTGGTGCTGTCGAATCCATATCATAAAAGTCTGTTTGTAAAGCCTTTGCTGACATTGCGACTGAATTATATGTAAATATTTGGGTGGGCAAAGCAGAGAAAGGGGAGGTAACATTTCTCTTTACAACGTCACAAAGAGGAGATTCCAGATCAGACCGTTTGAGCTTCCATTTTCTCAAAGGCAGAGAAAGATAGTAAAATCTCGATTTGCACCGATTCAAATTTTTAGAAATTTGGGGACCACATACATGCTAGGGGGAAGTCATATTAATGTTAAAAAAACCTCAGAAAGTGAAATTTTCATGTCATAGGACCTTTAACAAGAACATGTAAAACAATAGAAAAAAGATTTGCTGACAGTTTAAAAGTTTCAAAGTTAAGTGTAGGCTACGTTCTACAATAGCCTAATTGCTACAGGCTGCTTTGTTTTTCTTTGTTCACTTTTTTTTTTTTGCTTTTAATCTGTACTTTTGTTTGTTTGCACACATTGTTAAAGGTTTTCAGCTACAAAACATGATGTGTAATGTTCAGGCTTATTGTGTGTAAGCTTGTTCAAAATGACGGAAACAATAAATGTTGCCGAAAATAATGTCTGTCTCATTAAACGTAATTTAAATAAACGAATATTCGAATATTCATTTTTGTGAGCTCAAATATTCGAATGTGATATTTGCGGAAAACGCCCATCCCTAGTTTATTTACAACTGAAATCATAATTTTGTAATTTCATAACACTGCTGTTCAAAAATGTGGGTTCAATAAAATGTTTAAGAAATTTAATACTATTATTTTTAGCCAGGACACCTTAAATTGATCAAAAGTGACCATATAGAAGACATCTGCAATGTTATGTTCCAATGTAGGTTCCTAACATTATAAAAAAATATACTGTGTGTACATTTACTCAAGATTCACTCAAGAAAAATGTTCTGTAAATTCTGTAAAATGTTTGCGTAATCATTTCAGAGTCTCATTTGTTATCATCTAATTGTATTACATATCATTTATTGGCATTTAATAGGGCACTCTGCTTGAACCTCTGTTGTGATGGAGTCCACGAGTAAAGCTCCAAGGAGAAACACATTTCTGCTAGGTAGATGATATCTGAGAACGTATCTATCCTGGGTTAGCGTTTTGAGCTTGCACTGTAGTACCAAAGCCAAAAAAAGAAGTCCACAGCTTGTATTTTTCCCAGCAAGAAAATGGGCTTTTTTTTCCTTCATTGTTTTCTGTTGTACTAAAGTGTTGTGTATATCTCTGGCTGTAAAACATGCATCTTCACAGAGGACTTTAGGGTTTTTTTGCGCTTGGGAATTATTGACTTATTCTGAATGTCATTTTTAAATTCAACAATGCTTATTCTATCATATAGGCCGCTGGTTTATCAGGTCGATCTTTATTTTTGGATTTCCAAAATTGACCAAATATGTCAGTTTGTATTTCATGTTCTGGATATGCTCGTCCCCTCAGCACATACATCCATTCATAAACGCATCCTCCTCTCAAACAGAACACTTTTAGTTAGTGTGAGCTTCATCCTTCCAGAGTGACAAGCCTGTCTTGTTTGTCGTCTGAGCTCATGGCGTTCACTGTCTGCTAGTCGCACAATGAGCCGTGACATACTGGTTAACACGCATGCTAATACGAGTAGCCAAGTTTGAGTCCATAAAGCTTTAGGTCCTAACCTACCAGCCTGCATTATTTCCACAGCAACAAATTACTGTTAAAAAAACTACATTACCCATGATTCTGCAAAATAATTCCACCATTGAGGAAACTGAAAAGATCAAATCATACCAAAATAACTCTTAAACGCCTGCTTACTCTCATGATGCCCTGTGAATGGCACAAGTCAGTCTTCCTATGCTTTGAGGCTACCTAAATATATATACATATACCTATGGGATACTTCCGGAACTACTGCGGATAAAAAGTGAACTGGTGTTGCTCTGGGACTGAAAGAGTCAATTCATAGGTGCATCTCAAAGTATTCTACAGTTGAACCAATTTTAAGTCATGACATTGACAAAAGGCCATTTGCTTGTTATATTTCTCCACAGGGAAAGCTCATCCTTATTCCCAGGAGTCTTTGCACCCTGTCAGAGAAGGAAACTGGAGTAGGAAAAGGAAATGGAACAGGAAGTTGCTCACTTAGCCAGCAGGTTTGACAGTAGGCAGTAGAAAGGCCAACTAGTGCCATCTATAACTTAAAGCACTTCAAGAACGCGGAAGAACTCGGTAAGACCTTCAGAAGAAGAGGAATACTATCACATACTTGGAGGAAAGTAAAAAAACAACACAAAGTGAGTGAAGGACAAAAATCACAGCTTTATTGTATATCTTTTTTTTTTTTTAATCTTTTTGTCGTCTTCTCATCCTCTGCTCTCTCGTTCCTCTCAGGATGAAGTTGAAGGAGGACATGTCTCCTCTCCTGCTGCAGGTCTTTCGATCGGTCATCTGGGTTTATTCTGTCATCACATTCCTGCCCTGGTACCTGCTCTCCGGAGCCAGCGGGAGCCAGGCCCGTGCTAAACGAGTCAAAGCGCGCTCCGTGAGTACAACAGTGGGATTCATTCAGCAGATTCATTCAAAAACTGGGCATGACTTTTTTTTAAATAAGTCTCTTATCCTCAGCGAGACTGCATTTATTGGATCGAAAATAAAGAATTATTGAATATTATTACAATTTAGAATAGTGCTATCAAACGATTAATCCCGATTAATCGCATCCAAAAATAAGTTTTTGTTTAGATAATATGTGTGCTGTGTATATTTATGTATATATGAATACACACACATGCATGTAAATATCGAAGATATTTTTTTATAAATTAAATATATATATTTAATAAATTAATCTAAATCTATACATAAAGCTTAAATATTTTTTAAATATCTATTGTGTGTGTATTTATACATGCATAATAAATGTACACGTATATCATGTAAGCAAAAAAGGTTGGATGCGATAAATCGTTTGACAGCACTAAATTATAAGTAACTGTTATCTATTGTAGTAGGTTTTAAAGGTGTAATTAATTCCTGTGATGCAAAGCTAAATAATCAGCATCATTAATCCTGTCTACAGTGTAACATGATCCTTCCGAAATCATTCTTCTATGCTGATTTACTTTTCAAGAAACATTTATTATTATTATCAATGCTGAAACCAGTTGTGCTGCTTAATGGTTTTTGTGGAAATCATGAGACACTTTTTCAGGAATCTTTAAAAATAAATATAAAATTCAAAAGAACAGTGCAAAATGGTTTGTAACCTAAATGTGATTACTGAATCTTTTCAATTGAATGCACCGTTGCTAAATATAGAAGAAATATTTTAATTAGAGGGGAAAAAAACTTGCTGAGCCCAAACTTTTGAATGGTAGTGTAGCTCAACAACACATAATACGTGCAAAAGATAATAATTCAACTGAGATTATCGCTGTTTATCTTGGGTCAAAGGAGAGATTTGAGTCACTTTCATAACTGATCAGTGTCACTTAATGAAAATGTTGGTTACAAATATGATAAATCAGGCCACAAGTGGGTTTGCACTTTCTTGCAATTGTGTTTCCTGGCACATTTTGTCACCCTGTGCTTTTCGTACATGTCCAGATCTTTCCCCGTGACCTCATCCTGATCTTCTGTGCCATCAGATAAGCGGGAATCCGGCAGGGCCATATCGGGCCGTGAGCAACCAACAGAAGCTGGTGTCCCTGCTGCATGACGGTGTGGATACTTTGGATAAAGTGTTTGAATACGCTGTAGTGCACTTCCCTCAAAGAGACTGCCTCGGCACTAGAGAGGTGCTGAGCGAGGAAGATGAGATCCAGCCTAACGGCAAGGTCTTTAAGAAGGTGAGACACACACATTGACCTTCGAGGACTTTGGATCTTTGTTCACACTGCAGGTTATACTGTTAATTGATCTTATCAGCATATTCAAATTAAAGTATATCCACATTAGTTGCCATATTATGATAACCATCAGCCCAATGTCAAGAGACTTGCATTCATTGCATTTTTGATGCGGCGCACAAGACGTTAATTTATGCATTTCTAAAATCCAAGAGTGCAAAAAAAGTCCTAAATTAATTAATTAATTTTGATCAGAAATACTGTAAAATCAGTAATGATGAGAAATATGACAATTTAAAGTAACTTTCCTTTTTTTATATATTTTTAAATATATTATTTATTCATGTAATGCAAAGCTGAATTTTCAGCATCATTAGTCTTCAGTGTCACATGACTCTTTGGAAATCATTCTAATATGCTGATTTGCTGCTTAAGAAACATTTCTGTCAGTGTTGGAAATGCTTGTGCTGCTTAATTTTTGTGATTTATTATTTTTTTCAGGATTCTAGAAAAAATAAAAGATTTGAAAGAACAGCGTTTATTTGAAATCTATAACTTTTTTTAATTATTATAAATGTATTTACTGTAACTTTTGACCAATGTAATGCATCCTTAATGAATAAAAGCATTCATTTATTTATTTATTTTAATTTTCATAAATTTGCCCGTTTGAAAAGTAGTTTAAGCCTAAAAACAGATGTGTTTTTGTTTGTACAAAGACCTTTTTTATGCCCTTGGAAAACACAGTAAACACATACTTGCACACTAAACACATTCTTACACAATATTCAAGTATATGTAGAGTCTTTCTATGGTTAAGGCACCAGATCCCAAGATAACTCGTTCTCAAATTCTCTTGAACTCCAGAGGAAGAAGATCTGTGGCCGTCTCTCTCTGTAACCTGTTTTTATCTCTGGCCTGTTGTTGTCCAGAACTGTTTACATGAAACTGAAAAGAAGTCACATGCTGCTGTGAAAGCTGATGGGAATTTTCATACAATGCAACTCTGACTCCTCTGTCTTTCTCTCTAGGTGATTTTGGGCGATTATAACTGGCTGTCGTATGAAGACACTTTCCATCTGTCTCAGAGGTTTGGTAGTGGGCTGTCTGCACTGGGTCAGAAGCCTCTATGTAACATCGCCATTTTCTGCGAGACTCGTGCAGAATGGATGATAGCGGCGCAGGCTTGCTTCATGTACAACTTCCCCTGTAAGAAATTAAGTCACACACTCACACAGATTATTGTCTGCTGCTTTATGGTGACTAGGAGAGAATATCAGGCCAAAAATAGCAGCACTGCTGTAGTACTAGATGAATGACAGCATCACACTGAAATCAGAACGCTTTTTCACCGTTCAAGCAGACACGCATGCATGTGCCTGTAATTTGATTCACAAAGTCTTTGGTTTTGATTTGCGGCATTTTTTAATGCCCAAAAAAGAATGTCTTATAGTAGGTGGAAATTTGCGCTGCTCTTGGTAGATTGCGCTGGTCTTTATGGAAATGAGATGTTGCGTCTGTGTTCTTCAATGTGCGCATTGTTAGTAAATCACCGCAGAATTTTCCCCTCCCATCTGCACTTTTATGGAATTGTGCTCTAACGTTAATTTGCCCTGTTTAGTAAATCTGGCCCTATAAGTGTGCATTTGAATCAGTGCAAAGGTATCTGAATAGTCTTTTTTTTTTTTTTTTTTCATGTTACTGTTACCAAAAATAAAATGATTATTACTGTTATTATGAAATACTTGGCCTTTTATTTTCCAGTACAATTTTATCAAAATTGCAATATATTTTTTTTATTGGTTTATTTTTTTATTTAATTTGTACATTTTAGATAATGAAATAAAAAAAATTGTTTATAATAAATTATTAATATTATTGTATAGTCATATAATGAATACTCTTTTACTATAAATATTCAGACTTTATTATTATTAAATACTCTATTTTACAGTTCAGTTTTAATGAAATAGCAATATATTTGTTTTTAAAATTATTTAATTTTATTTAATATTATTATTATTATCATATATAATGTTATTATATGAATAATTGCTGATGTTATTAAATACTTAAAAAAATTGCTTTTTAAAAGTACAATTTGTTTAGGTTTTAACATGCCAATAGAATTATTTATTGTTATATTGAATGAATACTCTCTCATATATGCAGATTTTATTAAGTATAAATATATAATAAATACAAATTTTATTATACGTTTTATTTTACAGTACATTTTAATTGAAATTTTATTTTTTATTTAAATATTTTTATTTAAATAATAAAAATATTTATAATAGCAATGATTGCTATTAAATAATATTTAGCTTATATTTTATAAAATAATTTAATTGAAATAATAATATAATTTTGTATTGATCTCATTTTTAGCATGTAAATAATAAAACATATATTATTGTTATTATACTGTTATTTATTATATTAATACTCTTACTGCATATTCAAACTCAACCTTCATTAGTGAAGTATAAGTTTTGGCAGAAGTATGAAGTGATTTGTGTGTAGTCTCTGCCTC
The DNA here is from genome assembly GCF_963082965.1 of Carassius carassius. Lineage (NCBI taxonomy): Eukaryota > Metazoa > Chordata > Actinopteri > Cypriniformes > Cyprinidae > Carassius > Carassius carassius. The sequence continues at coordinate 4,746,770 of NC_081774.1, read as the reverse complement.
TTTCTCTCTCTCACTCTTCTATATTTAAAGGCACAGTTCTAACTCTTCTTTCTCTTGGCCTCAGTGGTGACTCTATACTCTACACTGGGAGGAGCAGCTATAGCTCATGGTCTGAATGAGACTGAGGTCACACACATCATCACCAGCAAAGACCTGCTGCAGAGCCGCCTCAAGGTGAAAACACAGTGCAGGCCGTATATCAGACACGACACGCCAGTGAAGAGCGGCTGTCACTCATGCTCTCAATCACACTCTCTCTCTCTCAGGCCATTCTGATGGATGTCCCCAGGCTGAAGCACATTATACTGGTTGATGAGAAGCCCACCAGTTGGCCTGATCTCCCCAGAGGCATCATGGTCCACAGCATGGCTGCTGTGCAGGAACTAGGGTCCAAACCTGAAAATGGTAAGTCTCAAGTAGCATACTACTTTGTTTGAAATGTTTATATGCATACTATCATATTTGCATGATGCATATGGTTTCACATACTGCTTTTAGTATATAGTATACATTAATGAAACGGTCCAATCATAACCTTCATAGGTTTCCAAGAACAGTACAGAACAGAACATCTTTTGTTGTGTACCAACACAATAAGGACAGAAAGAGCTGTGACCATGGATTGTTGAGGGAAGAAAGACAGCAGGATCTTCCTGTCAGATGAAAAGAATACTTTTGAGGGCACGCAAACCTGTGTTGAGAGCCCACCTGCTTAGAATTTGTGTCAGATAAGAGCAAGTGTTTAGAAAAGCCCTCTAGAGATAAGACAGGGAGATCTTATTATTAGAGCAGGTTTAGAGGGATAAAAGGTTTAGAGGTTTCCCCTAGGGCATTTTTATGTGTTGCCTGTCTAACGCTCACACAAATGAAACAGAGCAGGATGAATGATCCTAGGTGCGTCTGATTTCAAATGAAATGGTCATGTCTATGCCTCATTCTCCTGGAAGACTTCACCCTTTACAGTGAGAGCATTAGGGGATTGAAGGGTGTAGGGATCTGAAATAACACTCATTCTCACTTTAACATCATATTTCCAGCTGTCCAAGCTGCATGTGATGTGGTTATCACAGATGATGCACATGAGCATCAATTATACACAACTTCAAATTTGGCCTAAAAAAAAAATATATATATATATATATATATATATATATATATATATATATATATATTTCACAAAATTGCTTTTTTTACTTTTTTTTTTTTTTTAATCAAATAAATGCAGCTTTGGTGAACATACATATATTTATATAAATAAATGACTTTTTGACTGTTTGATTAATTTACTAAAACTGGTAATTATCAATTAATTAATTTGTATTTTAACAAATACGTTTTAAACAAAAAGATTGTAACTTTTAGGCTTTTAAAATTTGACAAAGATGACAGATTGTACGGGTGCCAGGGGTTTAATTTCCATTAGCTTGGGCAGATTTATGACGTTTGTTTTTGACTGAGAAGTTCATGCAGTGCAAAACAATCTTGGCTGCAAGTTTCCATTAAAAAAAGTTAGTTTTTCATCCTTCAAAGTAGTTATTTTAGAGCACTTCTGTCTGGAATGCCACAACAACATGGCCCCTGCCTCTAATGAAGTGATGTGAATGTGTGTTTCTCTGCGTGCAGTAATAATGTCCCGCAGGCAGCCTGTCCCGTCTGATATCGCAGTGATCATGTACACCAGCGGCTCTACAGGCATTCCTAAAGGAGTCATGATCTCCCATAGCAACATCATCGCTGGCATCACTGGCATGGCTGAACGCATTCCTAACCTGGAGTGAGTTTCTCTGACACGCGCTCATGTCTCACCATCTGTGTCCTTTTTTTGTGCATTTTCAAGCATCACATCAGAAACTAGTGATGGAAACAGTTTCGTGAAAAATCCCTTAATTCGCAAAAATATCTGTATGCTCAGGTGGTTTTTGACCTGTGCGAAAAAGGGTTAATGCAAATAATGAGAGATTGAAATGCATTTTGCGGAAAAATTCCCGAAAAAAGTCATGTGACTTTGCGATATGGGATGACATAACCTGACTAATCAGCAGTCCGATCTCGTTCCATAGCAACTGAAGAGTTATGATCATTCTCAAAGTCTGTCTGTATTTCTGTATAATTGCCTCGGAGAACTGTCTTACACGATTGCGTTCTCAAACTGCAGGCATCCACCCCCGGAAGCAATAGCCACATATTATTATTTTTTTTGATATAGACTAAATGAAAATTATTATATTCCGTAGCTTCTCCTGCTTTTCTTAGTGACATTTAGTGCAAGTTTATCATGAAGTGGCATCTTTGTCATCTTTGGCTCGTTGAATGGAAATGGTGCTTATTCGCAAATGTTTTATGCAATATTCCAATTTAGCGCATAAGTTAAATTCGCAACTTTGGGTGGAAACCTAGCTACTGTCTGCATTCACCTTTCTCTCTCTAAAGCTGTCTCTCTGTTTTTAAATTTTCCAGCATTTTTCTGTCTATCCATTGATTTTTTTAGTTACATAGCTAATCTCCATCAATCGCTGTTGTTCTATTGGCAGTTCTTAATTTCAGTACTTCAGAAAGCTGGTCACGGCAATATGATTAACTGATAATCAGAAATCAGTTACTTAGGCAGGAAACCTGTTTGTTTTTTAAAAGAAATGACTCAACTAAAGTAGTGCAGCTATTTTCAACATGATGATGAAAATGTTTCTTGAGCAGCAAAGCAGTATATCAGAATGACTTCTGAAAGATCATGTGACACTGAAGACTGGAGTACTGATGCTGTAAATTTAGCTTTTCATCACAGGAATAAATTACATTTGACTATATATTTAAAATAACTGTTATTTTAAATTGTAATAATATTTCAGAACATTGTTTTTATGGTTTAAATCAATGCAGCCTTGTTAACACACTTTGTTTATTGTGGCAGTGAGAAGGACACTTACATTGGCTACCTGCCACTTGCTCATGTCCTGGAGCTCAGCGCTGAGCTGGTGAGTGTGTCACATGGCTGCCGGATTGGATATTCGTCACCTCAGACTCTTGCTGACCAGGTACAAACGCACACGCTCACATGGGTCATGCTGTTGTGCTGTCATCACCATGTAGACTTGTGCAGGTATTCGGTAATTCGATATATTGCGGTGATTAATATGCACGATATTGTTACCGTGGGCACTTCTAAATACCGTGAATAAATATACATTACAAATTATTCAGAATTTGAAATGCATTTTAAGAATATTATTCCCATCTGCTGCTTAAAAAGCACAACATCGCTGTATGCTGCTTGAAAGAGCGCATGTGCTCTGATGTAAACAGGCATGCATGAGAAGCACATGGAGGAACACGTGGCTGAATGAAAGCACATTCAGTCTCTGACAGCAGATGGCGCTAAATGCAGCCCTTACCCTGTAAACATAAAAATAATCTTAAATCAGATTTGTGTTTTCCCTATGGTGTTTATTACAGTGCCAACTACTGAAATATTTAGACTTAATAGGCTATTTATCTTCAAACATTCATTTTTGTTTTAATCTGGATTACAAATGCCCTAGATATTGTTTAAAAGTGTTTTGATCTTTTGTTCATTCACACTTTACATTATGGCTTCATTAGTTAACATAAACTGCCAATGAAAAAATTATTCTGAACATTCATTAATCTTAGGTATTCCAATATTTAATAACACATTGTTAAAATTGAAAATTGCAACTGTTATATAATGAGCTAACATGAACTAAGACTTTCAAGATTTTTTAACAAAGATTAATAACATCTACATCAAATGTAGCTATTGCTCATTGTTTAGCTGTGCATTTATTGAATGAGCACTATGCGATGTCCGAACTGATTACACTATATTTTATGTATTGGACTGTATTTTATGTAAAATCATTTTCTATTTTTAAACTCTTAAATTCATTTTAAGTCAGTTTTTAAATCATTTTCAAGTTCTTAAATTGCTTGTTTTATTTTTGTGATTATTTTTCTTCACGACTTTTTATTTTACTTGAATTACCATTGTGTACGAAATGTGCTATAAATAAACTTGCCTTGCCTTGAATGTTAATGCATTAACTAAGGTTAACTAATGAGGTCTTACTGTAAAGTGATACCTATTGGTTTTTATAGTTCTTTTGCACATTTGAAGTTTTATATATTTTTCTGTATTGCTTTATTGTTTTAAATGTTTGGTTATTTTTGTTATAAGAAAAAAAAGTTATTTAACCTGTTATACTGTATTATGACCACTTTTTAAAACAAAATTTCAATACCGTGATAATACCGTATACCTTGATAAAAGCATGATCAATTAACCGCAACAGGAAAATTTGATACCGGCATATCCCTATCACCATGTCAATCTTTTTTACAATCTCGGAATACTTCAGATTGCCAAAGCATTTGGATCATAACTGCAGACAATCATAACACAGCCCTGCATCTTGAGGAAACTTGTTTTTTACTTTTGTCCTTTCCCCACAGTCATCTAAAATCAAAAAGGGCAGTAAAGGAGACACCAGTGTGCTCAGACCAACACTGATGGCAGCCGTACCTGTAAGAAACCCACAAGTTCCCACAAACACACAGCTGCTAAGGTTGATCGAGATGTTAATTATTTCTGTGTGTGTGTAGGAGATTATGGACCGTATCTATAAGAATGTGATGACTAAAGTTGAAGAGATGAGCAGTGTGCAGAAAACACTCTTTGTTCTGGCATACAACTACAAGTTGGAGCAGCTTTCCAAAGGATACAGCACGCCGCTCTGTGACAGGTATAAAATGAATGCTGCTTATAATATTAGCGAAATGATTTCATCTGAAACTCGCTGGGTTTGTTTAGAAGCAGTTGTGTTTTCTCTGTTATGACTGTATCTTGTTCTGCAGGCTTGTGTTCAGAAAGGTTCGCTCGTTGCTGGGCGGCAACACACGTTTGCTGTTGTCTGGCGGAGCTCCTTTATCTGCAGCTACTCATCATTTTATGAACATCTGCTTCTGCTGTCCTGTGTCACAGGGCTACGGCCTCACCGAGACCTGCGGAGCCGGGACCATCATGGAGAGTAGGCATGAGATTCACTGAGCCAGGCTCAGGCAGTTAGGAGTCAATCTATTTTATTCTAAAATAAAACAACAATCCTGGATTTTTTTTAGTTGTTAAATAGCTAATCTCTACGAATCTCTATTGCTGTATTATCAGTGCTTCACTTGCAGCACTTTAAATTAAGGGTGTGTGTATACTAGTATTAAAAAAATTTGATAATTAAAAGCTGGTTACAGTGGAAAACCTGATATAAGGATACATCATAGACAGTATTACATCATGTTCTGCTCTGAAATATTTAATCAGCTTGAAATTGCTTTTTGAGTGCAGTCTTTTTTTAAATAATTACAGACCTTATTCAGCAGTCACAAAAGACTAGGGAAAAGTAATGGGAATTTATGGCTCAGCAGGAATGGGAATCTTGGGATTAATATGTTTGAAATTAGTGGTGAGAGATCTTGAATAAAACCTGGGTTAATATGCATGTGACTACTGCAAAAAAAAATAGTAAAGGAGGGGGAAATAGTTAGTGAATTAACTAAATTAATGCTTCTGAATAAATATGTAAGATTGCATAAGTGTGCTAAAACTGTGTATGTTTGTCTAGTGTTTGATTGCAGCACTGGACGTGTTGGAGCTCCTCTGGTGTGTTCAGAGTTCAAGCTGAAGAACTGGGAGGAAGGCGAGTTCAGCTTTTTTACTGTCAACACTTATGAAGTTCATTGGCTGCTACTACTAAATTCTATGATGAGAATTTAAATATTATAAAGTAATGTCCATTTGAATATTTTTCTCTTTTTTGCCATAGGTGGTTATTTCAGCACAGACAAACCAAACCCACGAGGAGAGATTCTGATTGGTGGGCCCAATGTCGCCATGGGTTACTATAAAAATGAGCAGAAGAACCGAGAGGACTTCTTTGTGGATGCAAACGGCCAGTGCTGGTTCTGCACTGGAGACATTGGAGAATTCCACCATGACGGCTGCCTCAAGATAATCGGTGTGGAGAGCTGCACAACATATCAGAGCATATATCACCCAATAATGGAAATTCTGTCATCGTGAAAATCTCTACTTGTTCCAAACCTGTATCTTATATAAGTTTCTTATGTTGAACACAAAGAAAATATTTTGAACAATGTCTGTAACTAAAAAAATTGATGGTAGCCATTGACTACCATAGTACTTTTTCCATTCTATGGAAGTCAATGGCTACGTCAGTTATCACATACAGGTTTGGAACTATTTGTTGGTGAGTAATTGATGGCAGAATTTTCCTCCCTTTAATTGTTATCATAGTAACTTCTATGTAGGTTCCTCTAACTGGTTGTGGCATGTGTGTGTACTGTAGATCGTAAGAAGGACCTGGTGAAGTTGCAAGCTGGTGAATATGTGTCTTTGGGCAAGGTGGAGGCTGCGCTCAAAAACTGCCCGCTCATTGACAACATCTGCGCTTATGCCAACAGGTGAGTGTACATAAGAAATGTGTTCATAAACGCTGTATAGTGTTTTAGCTGAGACTTCTAAATCTTTCCATCTTTTTACACAGTGATGAGTCTTATGTGATTGGGTTCGTGGTGCCCAGTCAGAAGCAGTTAACCGCTCTTGCTGAGCAGAAGGGCATTAATGGAACATGGGAAGAGCTGTGCAACCATGCAGAGATAGAAAAAGAGGTTCTACGTATCATCACAGACGCGGCTGTAACAGGTCTGTCAACACGGCAAACACTTGTCTCCATTTTTATTTTATGAGCTGGAATTTGAATTGGATTGGCCACAGTTTATATGGATGCTGAATTTGATTGACAGGAAGATTTTTGAATTGCAATGCCATTGCCAAACATGTTTACTGTATCATGGTTTTGCATCTTTTTGCTCAGTAAAAAGTAACCATGTTGTAGGTTAACTTGCCATTTTTATAATACATCTTACAATATAAATCTTAGAATAACCATATTTTTTTTAAGAAAAATAATACTTTAATTTGATAAGAATGCATTGAAATATATATATATATATATATATATATATATATATATATATATATATATATAAAAAATACATTTTTGCTGTTTTGGACTATTCATCAAAAAATCGTAAAAAAAAAACAAATATATCCCGAACAACAGATCAGTATGATTTCTGAAGGATCATGCGACACTGAAGACTGGATTAATGATGCTGAAAATTCAGCTTTGCATAAGAGGAATTAAATTAAAATTAAAATGTATGCATTTAGCAGATTCTTTTATCCAAAGCGACTTACAGTGCATTCAGGCTAACATTTTTTTACCTAACAATTAATAAATTACACTTTCAAATATCTCCCAAAAGAAAACCGATATTTCACAATATTACTGTGTTTTTAATCAAATAAATGCAGTCTTGGTGAGCATGAGAGATTTCCTCTCAATACTGTCCTCTATTTCCTGGGTATTGTTGGCAAGTCTAACTCATTCATGAATTGGCATGTTGCTTGTTTAGGCAGTTCATTTCGCTGATCCAATTCCACTAAAAATTAATTCACTTAAACTGTCACTCAAAGCCTTTGGCAAAAGACCATGCACAACATTTTACATAATTGTTTTAAGCTTCTTGCTTTATACATATATAGCTATAGCGTTCCAACATCATGTTAAATCAAATCTGTTCTGTTTTTCAGGTAAACTGGAGCGCTTTGAGATCCCAAAGAAAATCCGTCTGAGCGCCGAACCCTGGACGCCTGAGACAGGCCTGGTTACGGACGCCTTCAAACTCAAGCGCAAGGAAATAAAATCACACTATCAGGACGATATTGAGAGGATGTATGGCGGCAAGTGAATGAAGCCAGGCGGTGTGATGTGAAGGGAGGGGAGGGAGGGGGGTTTAGGACACACCATATACCACAATGCCTATATACGAAAATTCAGCCCACAATCCTCTGCCTTCCTGCTCCCTGCAATGCTCTGTGATCAGAACTGGGACACACTTGAATTTGACGAGAGGGAACTGAGCGACAGTAAATGCCACCTGCTGTAGCAGGTCCTAAATAACACACTTTTCTCAGATGATAAAGTGACTTCTGAAAGACACACAACACAACATACAGACTGTGAGACTTTTGGACCCCATCCAGTCCTTTTGCTTCTCTCTTCTTTTTGATAGACATGCCCCCTCACCCTGCCCTCACATTGTTCTGCAGGCAGATGCGCTTGATGATTCCACCCTACTGCGAAGCGGTCATTGAATTCTCATTGAGAGTCTATGCAGGGAAACGTTTTGTAATTTGGCTGTATTTTTTGTTGCTTATTTCTTTGTTAATTTCATTCAGACTTTTTTTGATCTGAAACTGCTGCAAGATTTGGATATGTATGGAATGCTCCTCTAACTGTATCTGTAACAATGTTACTTTTTCTGGAACTTTGGCGTTTTTACTTGCCATCTTGTTACTTTGAACTTGGGCTTCTGTTGTTTACCTGTATCCAAAGGCTGTTACTGTTGCCCTGTGTGGAATGAACGATGCGTTTCTGCTGCTAGTGCACACGGATGACTGTGTACCTAGAAAGAAACCAGAAAGACCAACCTTACAATCCAGACCAAGAGAGACCAGTAATAAACCAGATATCTGTTCTGATGTAACAAAAGCAGTTGTAATTTTGCACCAAAGCTGTTACGGTGAGCAGTCTTAAGCCAGAGACCTGCTCTCTAATACCACAAAAAGCTTGTACTGATGCAACCGAGAGTTTTTTTTAATCCAATTTCAGAGATCTGCTCCAAATTTTGTGCATTTCTATGTCAGTGAGTTGGCGTATGGTCTGCATCTGAAAGATTCTCCCACGTTCCATTACTCACATCTACAGGGTTTGCCTACGACTCACATGGGATGTAAGACTCCATATTTACAGCGTATATTTCTTTGAACTATGTCTTTTGTCTGAATTTGTAAAGCCTTTAAATGTATTTCCTTCTAAATATGTCATGTGGTCATATGAAGTCAGCCGTTGTGTTGCATGGATGTTTTGCAAGGGAACCAAGTGTTGGCGTGGAATAGTTCGGGTACCTTAAATGGCCATTTTTTTATTATATTGTGATATTATCATTGTAGGAAATTAGTGACTTTAACAAAGAGGAAAAGTATGAATTTGAATGTGCTATAGACTTATGTATGCACAGTCCGGTCCCAAGAGCATGAATGTCTCCAGCCTCTTCGATGTATTGGAAGAGACACTATTATTCTGCTTCTGACTGTGCAGATCGCTTACATCATTCCACAACTAATGCATTATGATTCGCATTTAACTTTGCATGATTCAGATGTAAACCAAACAAATAAGCACTGAATAAGATTATATTCTGTTTGCGGACATTGATAAATATGACATTTGCAAAAATGGGGCAAATGTTTCTTAATCTGTACATTTATTCATTATTTAAGTGAAAACTCATTGATTTTCAGCAGTTAACATTTTCAAAATGAAAAGTTAAGAATTTCTTTTTTTGATGTTTTTTTGATTCCTTTAGACAGTTTTGATTAATCTTTGAAACACTCCAGCTTTGCCGTCACAACATGATACTCTTTACTGAAACGGTTTTTGTTTTATTATAATTTTTGTTTGTCCTAAAAGGAACTTAAAGGCAAATGGTGTTCCTAAACTAGACGTGTCTGAATTTCCTGTGCTTGATGGAGGATGTTGATTTGCCTTTCTTACACAGTGGAAATTAAAAGTGCTTCATAGGAATTTATACTTTTAATAATTTATTTCTGTCTTCGAATTCAGGGAGTGACTCATTCCCCTCTGAGAGCTGCTGTACTGCTCATCTTGATCGTGCTTCATTTACATTCTGTGATGTCATTTGTTCCAGCCACAAACATCTGGCCAATCAGCTGTTAGTCTAAAGAGAGCTCCACCTTATTTTCCATTTTGTGAGCCGAACTGTAATCTGTTTGGTTTATTCACCTGTCAGTCACGTTGTTGGCAACAGCTAACCCAAATGAATCCGTCTGTTAGATGCTTACGCCATCAGTGCCATCTGTGTTTAACTGCATCCTACTTTAAGTTCTTAAAGTCCTTGATGTTTAATGGCTACACACAAGCCTATTGAGCATTCTAGACACAAAGGAGGATGTTTGGTGAATTAATTCTCTCTCCTTGTTAACTACTCTGTAAATATAAAATTCATAAAGTTAGTTGCATTTAGCAGATGTACAAATGTAATATCTCTTTTAAATATGTTTGATCTTGATTACTGACCAGATTTAGGATCTTTTCTCCTCTGTGTGAGTGGTTACTGTCTTACAACAAGCAAGTAAAAGCAAACAACTTTATTTATTTGTAATTTGGCCTTGACACTATAAGAAATAAAGATTTGTGAATGACAAGGGGATTTTTGAGCATTATTTATCTGTGCCTTTGATTTCAGAATTTATTTTGAAAACTTAAAATAATTCAACTACAATTCAATAAAAAAAGTGGACTGCAAGGAAGGGGTTACACTCTAAAACATCAAGAATGCAAAACAGACACATCCACTCACACACACACACCCACATACACAATTATACACACTCAAACGAATTGGTATGGCTATAACCATGTAGCCAAAACAAGTCAGAAAACTGAAATAAGAGGTTGAAATGAGCTCAAACCCAGAAGGATTAAGCTCTGATAAAAACATTCCTGTTCATTTTTGTTAAATTTTTATCAAATTGTAATGTTTTGTGAAATAAAATGATTTCTCTTTTACAATTATTTTATATAATTAATGCCTATTTATATTAAGTTGTATATATGTAATGAGAGAATGAGAAAGTATTTTATGTAATATTATTTAGTTTAATATTAAAGTAGATGTCATACACCAGTAGATGTCAGCATCAGATTATTTACCCTTAGATAAAATCAAGTCTACTGTACCTTTAAAATAATTATTTTAATATAAAAATATGCTTAGATGTTTTGTATTACAGCTCAGAAGACTAGCCATTTGTATTTTTATGTATTTTTATTTATTTTAGTGTACATATTTTACAAGAAATATTTACTGAAGATTTGCCATATTCTAGAGTTAAAGTTAACATTAAAATCAATCTTTATTGACACATATTCCAAAATTATGATTTCCTAGATGCACATTGACTATCCTGTTCCACTCTGAAAAATGTCAGAAGGAAAATGGCTTGATTTAATTTAATAACAAATACAGCTAAATGTAAAGTTCCTTGTTTAAAAACAAATCTCAGTTTTCTATCAGAATTGTACAAGTGCAAGAATGAAGACACATTTTGAATTCATTTTCCTATATAAAGCATCTCTCAGTGACCTTAGTTGACGTTGGAGTTTTTCATTTTTGTTGCAGTATAAGATGTGCGGCTCTCAATGTTCGACAGACTGCCGTTTCAAAGCATGCATGTACAAGACTAGAGCCAACTGAACAAGTCAGTCCTTAGGACAAGTATCCGTGTCCATGGAAACCAAGGCCACAAGCCTGCAGTGACTTGCTTTTGTAGAGATCATCAGGAGGAGGAGATGGAAGGAGACAAAGACATTCTTAGAAACTTGGTGATAAGTCGGGTAGCTTTGTGAACAAGAAAAGATAGACAGTGAATGGCATTACAGAAGATATGAAAACATCAAATCAAATATTATTCTTTTAATTAAAAAGAATGAGTCAAGCGCTGCACACAGCTGTCGATCAGGAATAGATTCCTACAAAATGACTCAGCTGTGCATCATTTATACCGCATCAAACCTCACATTTCATACTGCTATCACCAAAAACACTGCAAAATGATGGATGAATGGATAGATGAGCAAGAGGAGAAATTTCTATCAGAGGATCCTCTGGGAGATTGTGGTAAACATGGATCACTGCCAAACGCATCATAATTCTCCAGTTTCAATTTATGACTAATTCTCTGAAGCCTCTCTCCCTCACTCAAGCAGCATGTATGTATTATTTTGTGCACTTTTCCTTTCAATCAGACCTTAATGAAAATTGTGGCATCCACAAATCATCTGCTGTTCAATAAAACCCCATTATTAAAAACTCATCAAACACAGTCGATAGTGTGGTTCACTGTCAATTACTGGCCTTAAAACATACATGCATCCACAAGAGTATTTTTGAATATACTTCATCTTTTAATTACATTATATTTTTATAATTTTTTGTATTTAAAAATTGCACAACATAATTTGAGAAACAAGTTATTTTACAGTAAATCTGATATAAGAACAGAAACTTTCTGTTCATTTGGAAACTTAAAATTGAATCCCAGATGTTGGAATCAACACGTTACTGACAATTATATCACCGGAAAATAGGGTTTGTACAGCCTTTGCAGTGATGTGAAGGTGTGTGTGTGTGTGTGTGTGTGTGTGTGTGTGTGTGTGTGTGTGTGTGTGTGTGTGTGTGTGTGTGTGTGTGTGTGTGTGTGTGTGTGTGTGTGTGTGTGTGTGTGAGAGAGAGAGAGAGAGAGAGAGAGTTCAAATTCAATTCAATTCAAGTTTATTTGTATAGCGCTTTTTAACGATACAAATCATTCCAAAGCAACTTTAAAGAAAATTAAGTTTCTACAATATTTAGTAGCTTATCAGTGGTGACTGTCAGTTTATGTGCAAATTAAATTTTCGGAAAAATCTATTAAAGATGTAATCAAACAGACGATGAACAGTATTAACAGCAATTATTATATGATGCAATCCCACAGAATCTGGTAGTTCTGTAAGCCTATGTAGTTTCAGGGTTAGCATCATCTGAGGTCCTCTGAGGGGTTGGCATCATCTCTTCTCAGGTGTTCTGGATGTATTATTTGAATGCTTGGTGAAAGAGATGTTTTTAAACTAGATTTAAATGGAGAGAGTGTCTCTGAACCCCCGAACATTATCAGGAAGGCTATTCCAGAGTTTGGGAGCCAAATGGGAATAAGCTCTACCTCCTTTAGTGGACCTTGCTATCTTAGGTACTACCAAAAGTCCAGCGTTTTGTGACCTTAGGGAGCGTGATGGGTTGTAGCGTGGTATAAGGCTAGTTAGGTAAGCAGGAGCTAAACCATTATGGGACTTATAGGTAAGTAATAATATTTTGTAACTGATACAGAACTTAATAGGTAGCTAGTGCAGAGACTGTAAAATTGGGGTAATATGATCATATTTTCTTGACCTGGTAAAGACTCTAGCTGCTGCGTTTTGGACTACCTGTAGCTTGTTTATTGAAGAAGCAGGACCACCACCTAGCATTACATTACAATAGTCCAGTCTAGAGGTCATGAATGCATGAACTAGCTTTCTGCATCAGAAAAAGGTATCATGCTTGGCAATGTTTCTAAGATGTAAGAATGCTGTTTTTGTAATTTGGGAAATATTGTTTTCTAAAGACAAGTTGCTGTCTAATATAACACCCAGATGTTTGACTGTAGAGAAAGTAACAGTATCCACCTAGTTGCATTAATTGCCTGTCTTGGTAAGTATATTACACACATAAGCTGGCTGAACATACTGTACTGTAAGCATATGAATTTAACTGAATTGAATGAACTGAAATTGAGAGAGAGAGAGAGAGAGAGAGAGAGAGAGAGAGGAGAGAGAGAGCAGACTGACTGTCAGGATGTGTTAGCTGTTCTCCATCTGTGGCACTGACAGTGAGAGATGGAGAATAACACATTAAAAGAGAAGCAATAAACAAAACAATCATCAAGGGAAAATTAAGAAAACCTTAGACTGACACCTACACATAGACCAACATAAATGCATCAATATACATTGGTGCATTTCTCAGATCAGAAATGAAATTCTCAAAACTATTTGTTCAACCTCCACATCATCTAGTCACTTGTGCACATTATAAAGCAGTTTCTCATTCTTCTGAACAAGTTGCAATTGCTTTGGTCCATTCATACAAATGATTATGTATATTTGTCTGTGGTTTCCTACATCATCAGTCGCTAATGTCATGTTGATCAAAATGTATTATATAGTTCTCTTTGCAATAGTCTTACCATTCAAAACATCTTTTCATTAGTTCATTGTGTAAGCAATTAAATGCTAATTAAATCTAGTTGTCTGTCAAGCATATTTTCTACACATTTCTATTAGACTTTGTAAATTTGCCATGAATTGTGGGAGGTGAATCTTGACTTTCACTAATGAAGATAATGTAGATCAACCAATTATAAATCTGTTCTCTGAAATAGCTCAAAGGTGCATCTCATGAACCTTGAACTGGAAAACATATAGACGGAGGACAACAAGTTACAATTTCTGACAATGGACGAACATCCAGTATACAGAAGAAGTGCAGCTTTCTGTATTTCAATACAGTCACTGTCATCCAAACCCACACGGAAAAAACCTATATAAACATATATGTTTCAATATAGGTTTTGATATAGGTTTTTAATGTATGTGACATATATAAAATTGGCTGATTTCCTATATTGTATGTACATATATGTACATATATGCACACATATATATATATATGTACCGTACACATATATGTACACACATACAGTATAGACCAAAAGTTTGGACACACCTTCTCATTCAAAGAGTTTTCTTTATTTTCATGACTATGAAAATTGTAGATTCACACTGAAGGCATCAAAACTATGAATTAACACATGTGGAATTATATATGGAATTATATACATAACAAAAAAGTGTGAAACAACTGAAAATATGTCATATTCTAGGTTCTTCAGGGTAGCCACCTTTTGCTTTGATTACTGCTGTGCACACTCTTTGCATTCTCTTGATGAGCTTCAAGAGGTAGTCACCTGAAATGGTCTTCCAACAGTCTTGAAGGAGTTCCCCGAGAGATGCTTAGCACTTGTTGGCCCTTTTGCCTTCTGTCTGCGGTCCAGCTCACCCCTAAACCATCTCGATTGGGTTCAGGTCCGGTGACTGTGGAGGCCAGGTCATCTGGCGCAGCACCCCATCACTCTCCTTCTTGGTCAAATAGCCCTTGATGCCTTCAGTGTGACTCTACAATTTTCATAGTCATGAAAATAAAGAAAACTCTTTGAATGAAAAGGTGTGTCCAAACTTTTGGTCTGTACTGTATATGTGCATACATATACCTATATAGGTACATATATGCACATATATATGCACCTATATGTTCACCTATAATAGTAAAATTAAAATCCATAGCTGCTAAGCAACATAAATAAAAGTCCAAAATGTAGAAATGTACATGATTTATTTACTCAAGATCAATCAAATATTACAAAACAAAAAATATGAGCTAGGCATCATGTATGACAGTCAAAAATGAGATCTGAGCTACAAAATGACCAGATCCTGCCATTAGCTATATAGAAGGCATATATTGTATGTATAGGGCTCATATGTGGATATGAAGAAGCAATACAGGAGACCTATATTTCCTGTATATGCACATATATGCACCTCAATTTGGCCTATATGTGGCATATATACGCATATGCAGTATATATATGGCATATATGCAGCATAGATGCAGTATATATACGCACTTATGCACCATATATGCGCATATATATTATCATATATGTGCATATATGCAGCATATATGTGCATATACACTGCATATAGGTTTCATATATGCGCATATATCCACATATAGGTTCTTTCCATGTGGGAACTGTTGCCATAGTTTATATCAGTTAATCTTGTTTGTGAACAATGACACAAGGACTTACATTGTGATGGTACTGATATGTTGACTGACATAAATACATATTTGAGATATGAACTAAAGATTTTGAGTAAATTACAGGCTTTTGCAGGTTATACATTTTGTGGTGCTGTTTGTAAGGATTGTTTTAAGAAATGCACATACTTCTTTGCAAATTTTAAGGACGATTCGAGAAAAGCACCAAAGTGCTGAACTGTAACACACACCTATGGACATAATGGAGTGGGGGCACATCTACATCTGAATCACTGCTGCTCAACCTCTCTTACTGTCTGTCAATTCAATTTTATTGGCATGACAAACAACTGTACAAAAATTTGCAATACATAATAGCAACAAGATTTTCACATCATCTGTAGAAGACGTGATTGGTGCTTGCCTGCCCAAATCTTGTTATGTGGTTGGTTACTAAAGTTCTCTGGGTGATTGATAGGTTTTCTGGCCTGGATGGATGGATGGATGGAATGAAAGAATGACAGAAAGATAGATAGAATGATACAACTATACAACATTAGATAGATAGATAGATAGATAGATAGATAGATAGATAGATAGATAGATAGATAGATAGATAGATAGATTTGACTGAAACACCACTGATTGTAATGAAAATAACAAATAAGAAGGATAAAAAACACAATAAAAGCTTTAATATGACCAAGAATACCAACAGAATATTTAGCATTTCGAAACTTCAAGCTACAACAGCAGTTGGTGCAAGACTGCATGTGTTCTGTTGGAGTGAATAAGTGTGTGTGTGTGTGTGTGTGTGTGTGTGTGTGAGAGAGAGTAGTTGGAGATATTGATATGTCTGGTATATGAGTCATCACTGGGATATATTTATACCCCCTCTACCGAGAGAGGGAGAGAGAGAGAGAGAGAGAGAGAGAGAGAGAGAGAGAGAGAGAGAGAGAGAGAGAGAGAGAGAGAGAGAGAGAGAGAGAACGGTAGAGAGGAAAGGGGGTTGTCAGCAGGCTGCTCTGTGTATGTGTGGGAAGAGAAGATCTAATGAGAATCTCACTGTGTGGTCAAACTCTGGCACTTTTAGCAGTGTGATAGGGCTGTCACCCCTTTCCTTATGTACAGGCCTCCTCCAGCTCTCTCTATCCATGCAGATGTAGAGCTGGATGATTTTAATGAACAGAGAGACTCCAACTGCGCTCGGTTATGCAAGCAAAGGTCATTTTCCTGTGTTTTCTCCTCAGTGCACAGTGTTTTTCTCAGAACTCTGATTCATTAAAGGTGTGAAAACTTTCTGGGCTCCTTTTATGAAACCCCACACATACACACACACAAACATTTAATAAGTTGCTTGGCTCATTTCTTGACTGTTTATAATTATAACCATATCTGTGATGTTCTGTATGAGGTATCTAATTTGCACAATCTGCCGCAGTAACAACAGTGCTTTCGTGCTGGTTTGGCGTGGGTTGGTGGGACTCAAAGCCCATTTCTGCCAGAGATTCACAAGAAACTCAAATATATAGTATATCCAATTTACCAGTCTCTAACCTACCGAAATCACTTGCTTATTGGAAAAACATGCTTCAACAACAATAAAAAAAGTACAATTAAAGCCTAAAAAAAAAGTCTTAATATTTGCAATTCGAGTTTACATTTCATAATAAAGATTCGTGTGTGTGTGTGAATCCTGAGTTTACATCTCAAAATTGTTTTTTTTTGTTTCCAAAAAAAGGTGACTGACTTTTTTATCTCACAATTCTGACATTTATCCCACAATTCTAAGAAAAAAATATAAAAACTCAGAGTTGCAAATATTATTAGAAAAATATTGTGAGATATTTCTCGCAAAATGCCAGTTAGATTTATGTTAGGTGGCATATTATATGTTCAATTAAAATGCATTTATCTTGGATGAAACTGAACATGTTTTTTTGTGCTACCTACTAGACATTTTACTTTGAAAGAGTAACAAAATGTGCAAGAAGAAACATAATTTGGACTGCAATTTGCAGAAGCTTCACCACAGGCCTGTTTTCCCATTGAAAATGTGTTTCGGCTCTGGTCTTACATATTTTTGACACAACCATGATTGCATTTATTACAGTACCATATAAATGCCATGAATTCCATAAAAATATTGTATTCAATGGTATAACTTACCCCTAAAAGAGACACTTACATTGCCATTTTCTTTATAACAAAATATCAAACCAGGTGGCATGTGCAAACAAATTATGTTCAAACTGATGCTCACTTTAAACTCTCATTTAAGCCATTTCTGTGATTACTTTAATTGATCCAATAATCGGTCAGATCCAGCATAGCCTTCTTGATGAAGCTGGTTGATCAAAGCTTTGTGTAAAAAGCAGGCCGGGTAACATTAGAATGTAAAACACAACACATGTATGCTGATGACCAGCAATGCTAGTCTCTTCAGCAGAGCACTATTCTCAATATCAATGTGGCTTAAAGACAATCCCATCTGAACACATTATTTTAAAAACTAAACCATCAGCTAGAAAGTTCTGAAGGTTTCTGAAGGTTAAAAAAGGGTGACAAACTGTTCCAGAACAAAGTTGAAGCAGATGGCGTTGGGCTTATCACAGCTGGTGAATGTGGCAGCTAACCAACACATCTGACCACTGAACATGATGCTGGTCATTCGACAAAACCACAAGGTCACCATCACACAGACTCAGCCTCAGACATCACGCTCACGGACCATTGGCTGCTCAAAAGAGTTTTGAAAGGGACAGAATTGAGAGCATAGGAGAGTGCAAGAAAGAGAGAAAGACTAGGAGAAACCGGCTGATGTCGATGTCCATTTCTCCTCATTAGGGATACTGATGATGTACTGTTAGAGATAGAAAAATGAAAAGAGCCTCTGCTCCACACACGTAAGAGAACACGTCATTCAGTCTCATGAGTCAGAGAAAGGTGAAGGAGGAGGGAGAAAATGAAGGAGAGGGGGCTAATAATAAGACTAAACCTATGAACCAGAGAAAAATAAATGAGAAAATGTAAATGAGAAGGTTCTGGATCTTCAGAATCATGTATATTAAAAATATGGAATAATAAACATTACTATTAAATAAGAGCAAAAAATAAAATGCAAAATAATAAAATAAAATATTATTAATGTTTTTATAACTTTGTACGAATGCAAATAATAATACTATAAATAGAAAACAATTAATGGTAATATTCCATTACAAATGATAAAACTTATTATATCATATATTATTTATACAATTACATATTTTTTATTTCATGTATAATTCTTCAAGATATTAACATTTACAAAATATCAAATGACATTCGTGCAAAATATAAAATTACAAATAAAATAAATAAATAAAACAATTTAAATAATAGGCTATATAATAGTATTTTTATAATACTAGAATTGTAGATAAATAGACTATTAAGGAACATTTGTGGAGACTGATACCACTATATTTTGTTGTAGTGTGACATATACTATAACAAAATATAATATGATCAGAAGAAGAAAACATCTGAAGAAATGGGTTTGGAACAACATGAGGGTGAGTACATGACATGACTTACATTTTTGGTGAATAATTTCAAGCAGTTAAAATATGGCACTAACAATGCAAGGTCATGGGATTGATTCCTAGAGAATATGAGAACTCACAACAATTTTGAATCCAATGTAAACCACTTTGAATTAATAAGAATCTGTTTTAGTATCTGCTGAATACATTAAAGGCACAATATGTAATTTTTCTGCTTTAAAAATAGCAGATATCACTAAATCTATGTTATATATATTTTTTTGTTGTGTACTTACATTATCCCGACAGTTTCCACGAACTTTAAAATCCGGAGAAAATTATAGTTTAATTAGAAGACACGGCACGTTTCTTTATTTCCGTTTAAAATAAAGCAGCGCTGCTGCTGCTGCTGCAGGTGACATAGAGGGAGACCGCCGACACACCAGGCTCTTGTCTTCATGACAACAATATCTATACTTCATGTTGAACATAAATATAAAGCCTACTGATAAAGGACACCGTCAACAGTATTGACGGCAAAATAGACTTATGTTTGACAGGTGCAATATTTGAAAATCGATAATTATTTATTTATTTTTTAAATTACATTTGTATCTGAATTTATGTCAACCTATAGACTTTCAAACATCAAAATGTCATGAATTAATATGTATTTGTGTACAAAATTACATATAAACATATTTTCCTATTATATTTTGCCTGGAAACGCTTCCAACACGCGTGCGTGTCGCGTGAAAAATAGGCGTCGGTTCTATTTCTAGCATGCACACATTTTCCGCGCGGCTCAAGCCGCGCCTGAGACACGCGTCTCATGCAGGCAGTCTGCTAGCTCTAACCCAGGGATGCTCAAATCTCGACCTCGAGATCCACTTTACTGCAGAGTTTAGTTCTAACCCTAATCAACCACACCTGAGCATGCTAATCAATGTCAGTCGGTGTCTTCAGGATCATTAGAAAATCACAGGCAGGTGACTTTCATCAGGGTTGGAATTTAAACTCGGCAGTGCATTGGACCTCCAGGGCAAGATTTGAGGAACCCTGCTCTAACCTATTAACATGGGAGCCGAATTAAAAACTGACATGCCACGCAGCTGAGACGCTTGCGCCACGCATCCAGTGTGTCGCCGGCCTCAGTTAAAATGAGTGAGGAATGTGGGGAGCGACAGAGCGCGTGTTCCAATGAACAACAACTCCCATGAGCCTACGCTCTTTCCCGACGTCATCAAAGTACGTCTCATGTTATTGTTTTGATTGAGTGACCCCTGGTGGCCAAAAATTCCATACTGCACGTTTAATATAATGCAACCATTCCTTTAATTCAGATGCTATCTTGAATCTGAAGACACCCGAATCATTTTTCCTTTTTTCCTCTGCATTAGCAAAAGAGTTGTTAAAAACAAATCCACCTTATTAAGCGAGGGAGAGACAGACAGAGGAAGAGATAGGCTAAGCGATAGTCTTCTTATCCTTATTACTACCCAACTGCCACACATGCCTCTCACTTCAGCACGAACAGAACAAGTGGACAAGAGAGATGAGTGAAAGACAGAAGATCACCATGGAGACAAGAAGTCAAGCAAGAAAGAAAAAAAATATTGAGAGGAGAGAGATTAGGGGCCTTTAGATAAGCATAGAGATATTCATTTATAGTATAACTCCCAAAGACAAATCACAATCTCCTGAAAGTCAACATGAAAATTAACCCTATTTACTTTTAATAGCCTCCTGGTCTTATGTAATGCTGTGCTCCACCTCTGAAATGATTTTCAATTTCAGCTGATGACACTTATCTCTCTTATCTTTTCTGGTTTCACTTGGAATTGCGTCATGTTATCGAAATTAAATTGAGTGGAAAATCTCAGCTGTTGTTTCGACACTTGAGTTGATAATGAGATTTTCTTTTACTGTCTATGGATTAAACGGAAAGTTCTGGTTATGTTTCCTGCTTCTATTATCACAGATGTGTCTCTCTCAACAAATGTCTCAAAATGTCTGAAAAAGTCATTTCAAACCAAGTGCAAATTATCTTAACTAGTAGACCATGTTCACACAGCAGCAGAAAACGGTTTTCATTTATGTATTTCAGTACACTTTACTGTCATTTTCTGTTTTTATGATAGTAAAAACCGCATTCGATAACCAAACACACACAACCGAATTTTGTTCACTTTTTTGAGTGAAAGGAACCGTGTCTGTGTGTTGAGCGTTTTGTGTGATTTTGGTAACTCACAGATGGAGATATGGAGATACAATATGAGCCGTCATATTAAGGTTTTAGGTTTTATGTCCCATCAGTGTCTTTCCTCCGGGGCTGCTCCCGTCAGTTTTGTGATCTCCTGCGCGCGACTCATAAATCGGCTGTCGGTTAATTCAAATTTTGACCTCGCGAATCCACTGGCCAGACTTTTGTTGTTAAAAAATGTTATTCGACTTTCTGTGCTAATGCCCGTCCACACCAGCGAACAATATTGTCTGTTTGTTCCATAGACTGTATAAAGGTTTATTCTTATGGTTTCTAAGCACACGTGCGTCTGCCCCTTTAAATTCTCGAGCTCGTTAAAGCAGGATTTATTCTAATTGGCTGTCAATGTTTTTTTTTTAATCGTTCATCAAAAAAAAAAAACATTCTGAAAGTGATTCCAACGATGTCGTTGCTCTGTGCCTTTATCATTATAGTTGTGGTGTAGTGGACTCTTTACCGTTTATCTTTAGTTATCGTCCTTGGTGTGACGGGCCATTATTGTAGACATCGCTTTTCTTAATATTTCTTTTAACCATCATTAGGGCTACATTAGCCTACACAGCAGGCGCGAGAACAAAAATTGAGATTTGACGTAAGTTAGCATACTTTTCCACGCGACTCGAATACTTAATCAAGTATTTCAGCTATTGCGTGAATCTAAATGGAAAAATTCGTCATAATTTAAAAATAAAAATGTATTAATTCGTTCATTTATATTATGATTAATATTCTGATTGACTATTGATGCTTTGGCTGAAAAAAGGGACAGTTATACCAAAAATGTGTCATTGACATTATATAGTGTGAACTTCCTTATTCTCGTAGAAGTAAAATGATTATTAAAACTTAATAGTTATTTAATAGTTGTCGTCCTTCATGGTGCATTAATAGGCTAGCCTACTTAAATGAAGCTTAACTGAAAACCCCTACTGGCCATTAGCCTTTGTCTTCTGAGTTATAAAAAGCTAACTCTGAGCAATATAAATTGGCCGTTCTGCTGCAAGTGTGGGTATACTAATGCATAAAAACAAACATCTATGATCTGTGAGTCATTCCCACACACTTTAGTACCTGTTATATTCTCTCCAGACTGCTGTGTATCGAGGGCCATTGTGGTGCCTGTTGGTTTCTGTTGTCTTCGGAATTACAACCCTTGATTGAGATTCTAGGAACCACACAATGTTGCTGTCAATCTCCCCAGCAACCAGAGGGAAGGAGAGATGGAAAAAGAGAGAGAGAAATAGATAGAGACAGAGATTTGGAGACGAGAAGCAGCATAAGGGATGCAGAATGTAAAAAAAAAAAAAAAAGAACTAATTGACTGATAGATTTCATTGCTTGTATTTATAAGAATGACAGCAGAGAGACGATGCAGCGCTCCCGTTCTATTCTAATTGACATTCATCCTCTCCACCTCCTCCCTTCTTCCCTCCCTCCATCCGCCCACCGTGCCGTCAGCCCATCCTAACATGCTGAACACAGCTCTGGGTAACTGATGCTTTCATTGAGCCAAATCAAATCAACAGCCTTCAGAACAGGCCAAGCATATAAGCTCTACTCAAACTGTCAGTTTACAGAACCAACAGAAATCTGCTGTATTCTCAAAGCTCTAGGCTCCTTCAATTCAGCTACATTCATATAACTTATGGTTTTAGTTCATAAAATATATCAATGATAACATTTTGGGGTAGTAAATTGAACAAACGCTAAGTAACAATATTGTGCGATGAACATGATAGCTCAAAACATGAGACTATTTGAAGGGAGGTGTGCTATTACTCCTTTTAAGTGACCAAAATCATGCTAAATTGAGACCAGAAGTATGACTTCTGGACTTTGACATTGAAGGAAAGACTTGAGCCGTATCTAGAGAGGGACTCAGTGTTTATCCACCCACACATACCAGAAAATATGTGCCTCATGTTTGCTTTTTCTTCTGTCACTGGCTATATTTATAACTGTGAAATCAGTATTAGGAATAAAATAATGTCATACATGTGAAAATCAACTGAGAATTGAACAAATAGCTGTAACTGGGCTTAGAGGAAGAAAAAAAATTAGAAGAAAAAAAAACGTTCTATCATGACAATTCTCAGAAGATTTTAGCATGGTATTGGATATGACAATGTTATTATATTTGGTCTTGGTAAAATCTGCTACACTGCTGAATTGCTGCTGCTGGATATTGCTGATGTAGATTATTGATGCTGATGTTGCTGGTGCAAAGCAAGTGAAGGAAATTTTTAGTACTGCTAATACATATACCGATATGGTGCTGTGAGTATTTAAAACATACTGCTGCTGCACAAATAGCAAATAAAATAACAGTTAACAGATCTATACAGGGGGAGCTGGGGAAGGTGGAGGGTTTCAGAGAAACTGAAAGCATGCTGCCAATCACTCTAACTGAATGCTAACCAGCCATATAAATGTAAAGCAGCAAGCTCAATGGCTGTGTATGCTATTCAATTTTGCATGTCAGGTACATTTATCTTGTTTTAATATGTTTAGAATATCAGACAAATTGTTTCATTCTGATACCTTAAATGCATTATGTTTTACATACCTTATTTTAGCCACTCTACTGGTAACAGGTAAAGTTCAGTTTCATGTGAAAACATAAAATCATTCATTCCTGCTTTGTTCATTAGACCTAATTAATGTGCAGAATCCTGCTTATACAAAGAGAATCCCTCGTCAAGCCTCCTACACATCTCTTGGCGATCGTCTGCAGTGTTGGGAAGGTTACTTTGGAAATGTAATAGGTTACAGATTACAAGTTACCCTATTTAAAATGTAATAGTAGTGTAACTTTTTTAATTACTTTAATAAAGTAATGTAACTAATTACTTTTGAGTACATTTTGATTACTTTTATAAATTTCTAATGAATGTTAATTTGCAACTGTAAATCATCTTCAACCATTTTACAAATTGCAGGTTTAACCTTACAGTAGTGCTCAATACTGTCAGACTTTCACCATCCTTCATCACTTAAATTAAGATGATCACATTTGAACACATCCACCACACAATCAGACTTTACTTAGAGATTGATCTGAAGTTCAAAGCAGATTTAAAATCAAAAGAAATTGTTTATAGATACTGTTTTTGAAACCAAATCTTTGCATAACTACAGGCATCTAACTGCATCTAACAATGGTTTGGGGAAAAATAGTTAATAAAAAAATAAAAGAATATACATCAACTCAAATACGGTTATCTAATAAGCATGTGTCCTATTTTGTGTACTAAACTCCTGAAACATTGGTGTCTTTCTGAAACACTGCTGTCTCTTTGTATATGATATGATGATAGTTTCTCAAAATAAGTAAAAAATGCTCATGAAGTGACTGTTCTAGAGATTAATTTCCATGAGGGGCGGACTGGGGAAAAAAATAGGCTGGGAAATCTAACACTCATACACCCACAACCCATTCTGAAACATGGACAACCCTATTTTTTTTTTTTGGACCTGACATCAAAAATATTTGAGGTTGGGGGACTTGCAACGTAATTAAGAGTTCTCTCCTGAACTGCACCTTCACTTCCATTATCCATCCATCTCTCTCATGACTTTAATACTGAAGATTTTTATTTGACTTTTACCATGTTTTGTAAGTGCAATTTTGTTTTTTTGGCAAATGAATTACCACTTGTATTTATTTTTACTACAAATTCCATAATTAAACCACGGTTAGTGCCATACCATAGGCTATATTAATTTTCCTAAGGGTTGTGTTTTTGTATCCACTAGCTCCCCCTAAACCTATGATAAAATATGATGATTTGTCTGGTATCTTACTACTGTAACATTACAAAAGATAATAATGACGTCGTTTATACAGTATTTTGAGTGATTGCGAGCAATGTGCTGCTGCTGCTTGACTAAGTTAACAAAGACAAAACTACATTAGCATCTTTACAGATGAAACTGACCTGCACCTGAAACCCTGAACAGAAGTGTCGCTTCTCTGCTCCAGCTGTGCGCTTACACATCTCACTCCGGTCTCTCTCTCTCTCATTGATTACTCGGAGTCTGATCCAAACCGTTCGGCGGAGGCGCGGAGAGCGCGCGAGCCCAACCATTGCCAGTCACGACTAACCGATTCATGATTTATTAGAAATTTAATTATCGAATGGCGGATTCGGAAATAATCGCTTTAGTATATTCGGCCTGCAATTATACAATAACAATATTAAAGTAGAAGGCCAAATCGTCTGCCAGGCCACCGGGAATAATCCCGGTTCTCCCGATGTCCAGTCAGCGCCTGATTTCCACAGGCACGCAGAACGTGCAGGATTAAATTTCAGTCTTTTTGCGGCTTAATATTCACAGACATCAGTCCATATCGGGTTTTGATTCAAGTGTACTGACCTACTTTTGATTTATTCGTCCAAAATGTGGCATATTGCGTCCGCGTTATAGGCTGAATTCCATTTTTATGACTGGATTCTACGAATGTGTTTTCCGCGTCTCGGAGATTATGGGCCATATGTCTTAGTGTAATTTGGGAAAGAAATAAGCTGTATGTGGATGTGTGTAAATATTCAAATGTAATCCTCTTTGTAATCGTTACAATTTTCATAAGTAACTGTAATTTAATTACTCATTTTTTCTTAGTAACTGTAACTGATTACTGTTACATTTATTTTGTAATTAAATTACGTAACGCCGTTACATGTAACTAGTTACTCCCCAACACTGATCGTCTGTCACAGTCCACGCACACATGACTGTAACCTCCTGCTGACACATCCACAACGCCTATTTATAGCCAACTCCAGCAAGATGTGCTTCAGAGTCATCTCTGCAGCATTGTTTTCCCCATCCACTAACCAGTCTCTGCTAGAACAATCATCACATCAACAGAGGGGATGCTCTAATATCGTTAAAGGGAGAAAATTGAAAAGTTCAATAGGCTGTGGATTGATTTCCTTTTAATCTTACTGAGAAAGCTGGGGGGAGTTTTAGAAAGAGAATTCAGGAGAACACCTAGGACTTCTCCTGATTGCTAACGGAATTCAGAAGATATGTATTTTTTATGAATCAAGAAGACAAAAATAGAAAAGACTGTTTGTTTTTACAGCCATGGAAACATCCCATAATGCTCACACACAGGCTTATGACTCATCTGACCATGTGACTGCTCCACTAACGTCAAGAGAGGCCTGTCTCACCCCTTTCTCCCCAGAGTGCAGTCAGTTGACTGTGGGTTACGAGTCCAGAATCAGTTTGTGCTAAAAATAATATAAGAAATATATTCACTGTTCTGATTCTGTACTGTAGGGACTAACATGCCTTTTTATATGGCTCTCCGGAGATAAATATAAGTTCCTGATGTTAAATTACAGCTTCTTCAGACCACCATATTGGTTTCTAGGTTCTTTAAGCACCAGATTTAAGCTTAACTCTCATCTTGTGCTCTGGTCATTTTTATATTTTCTAGTTTAGCATTATCGCATTGGACTCACACAGGGTATAAAAAAACTGATAATTTTTATAGTTCTGTCTTTTTTTTCCCCCCACTTTATAATACTTGTCATGTTCCCCATCCAAAAATGAACAACCCACAAAATATGCTTATAAATTATGCTATGTAATAAGCAAATATTGGATTCAATATTTTTTCTGCCAATTTTCTTTCAATTAGCACAGGTTCTGTATTTATTTTTAGAACTGATTGATCCTAGCCCTTATGAGCAGCTTATGCTCCTCTTCTTAAGTGCTAATGCACCTCACTGGCAAAAAGGTCAACAAATAATGATTTTTTTTTCATTAAAAAACTGAGGTGCATACAGTACGTTAAGACCAATTAGGCTTATGATCAATCAGTTCCAAAAAGAAATAAAAAGCCTGTTCTACTTGAAAGAAAGGAGCTGACAAAAAGGCTGAATCCAAGATTTATTTATAATACAGCAGAATTATTATTATTATTATTTTTTTTTAAAGTATGGTAATTTTTGACCATGAAAACCAAATTAGGCAAACGATTTTAAGCGCAGCACTACAGTTAAATACCCAGGATAGCATGTCAAAAATAACAAGTCCAAGTTAGGTGTTTTTGCAAAACAAAGTAAAACTCTTTTTTCTTTTCTTTTTGTACTTGGAAAGTAGAGCTAAAAATACTTCAAACTATATGCTTCTTAGAGAGAGAGAGAGAGAGAGAGAGAGAGAGAGAGAGAGAGAGAGAGAGAGAGAGAGAGAGAGAGAGAGAGAGAGAGAGAGAGAGAGAGAGAGAGAGAGTGAGAGACTCAAAAAACAAAGCTTTCTCCGCAGAGACGTTTTGTCCGTGTTCCAGGAAAAGTGATCAAGTACAAATGAGTGTCATCTTGGCACTAATGTCACTAGGGCACATTATTCAGCTGCTGACAGGCCTCACCGCAGGATCTAATAGATGCTCGAGAATGTAGGTGTCTAGGGACAGTGGAAGAGATCCACAACCGGCAGATGTATATTTATCTGAGACCTTGCTCTCCCCGACGAGTCCCACAGTGCGTTTGTGCGTTTTTGTGTGTGACTCATCGCCTGACGATTTAACTCGCCTGTGACGCCTGTGTGTATAGAAAGACAGCGAACAAACCATTTTTACATCGCACACCTATGATATCCTCATTACTAATCTACTACAATCATTAAATAATATTTTTAAAGTAACTGATATATGCCTGCATTAGAAATGTTTTGCAATTTAATTTACCATATATTCCACTCTCGGAAAAAAAGTGCCAGTGGCCTTTTAAAAGGTACTAATATGTAGCTTAATATACTAATATATTAATCTGTAACATTTAGGGGTAAATAGGATATAAAGAAGTACCTTTATCGTTTGTGCATTTGGGTACCGCCCCAGTAAAAGCTTTGTATCTTTTTTTTATATATATAAAAGTGTGGCATAATTAGCTTTACAATTGTAAAAATCATGGTATTTTCTCTTTAGGAAGCTTCAGAAACATTCTACCGTCTTGTTTACATCTTTTTTATATATATATTTCATTGACAGCTTAAACCAATTTAACAGTTTTATTGCATTATACAATTAGACAACACATTCACTGTATTGCAAAAGCGTCTGTTTAGTCATAGGCTATGGTAAAATACTGTAAGGATATATGCTATGCAAATTTAGTTATACCTTTCTGTTGTTCACAAAAAGCACTATCCTCTTCTTTATGAATAAAACATACCTAAAATATAGACCAAGAGGTTAATGCAAGAGGTTCAGTTTCTCAGAGATAAACGTTGTGAATGGTTACCATCGGTACGAATGGATTCAGAGCCGCGGAATTACGTGAGCATCGGTGACGCATCGGTCAGGTGCCGCCTCATATAGCGCGGGGAGCTGTCCGGTGCTGAAACACAACCGAAGCGCATTGAGGCAGCACTGAGGACATGCTGTTCACGCTCATTCACATTCTCTGAGCTCTACACAAAAGGTACGACGGCTCATTTTAAATTTTTGTGTGTTCACAAAATGACGCTCAGTGAAAACAGTTAACGTATGCGCTAGTCTGCTTTGCGAGGGTTACAGACGAGTAACGTTAGAGCTTTTGTTCCTTTTCTTTCCGGCTTTGTTGATAAGATACTATCACTCATCAGCAGCATATCTCATCTGTGGATTATCTACTCGATTTCGTCGCGAAAAGATCAGTGAAATGTATTCCAACTAGACTGTTTTTTAAATCGAGATTTGTTCTTACAAACACATTTGAAAATATCAATAGTTCTGTTCTCAGAGATCCGTAGCCACAAGTGAAAGGTTACCTTGACAACAGGCGGTGACTCATCCAGTGCTGTTGTCATTTAAAAACATGTTGTGTTCTGACTGATCTCATTGCTGCTCTGGCGTTCATAGCGTCGCTGCTTCTCGGTCTGGGAAACAATTTTAACAACTCTAAGAACTGATTTCATAGGTAGTTTTTAAACTTGAACAGAATTGTAGCTACACTACATGCATTTTAAATATCAAGGTTGCACCATTAATAAAAACACTGCATGGATTAACTGTTTTATGCTTGTTTATCTCTAGGCTGTATGATGTTGTCTCTACCAAAACTGTCCGTCGGAGGGGTGGCAGTCCTGCTTGTTTCCCTTCTCCAAACACTAACCGTGCAGAGCGCCTCCGTGCGCCAACATCGCCTGCGAGGCGGAGACCAGAGTGGCTTCCTTGCTCCCAGCTCCGATATGATCAAAGCTCTGGAGTACATCGAAAGCTTGAAGCAGAGAGCCGATGGACCAGAGAGTCCAACAGGGGACTACGACGAGGTGGACAAATTCCGCTTTCTAGTGCAGCTTGCCTCCCAACAGGACGAGAACACACCCACGCGTGAGGATGCCACCCGTTGGCCTGAAAACAAGGTGCCACAGTGGGTTCGATCTCTGCTGCAGGTGCTTGAACAAGCTGGAGAGACTCCGGCAAGCCAGCCAGTGCCTGGAAACGAACAGCGTTCTCACAAGAGCAGACGCCCGGTGGTAGACGCAGAGAGCCCTGCTAGAGACTACGGGGGCTTCGTGAAGCCGCACAAGAAGTATCCGCTGATGTTTGAGGATGAGGAGAACGGCAGGGACAGCAAGCGTGCGACTGAGGATTTGGACGAGCAGTACACCCCTCAGAGCCTTGCCAACATGCGCTCTATTTTCGAAGAGCTTGGTAAACTATCTGCCATGCAGAACCAGAAACGAGAGAACCAGGATGATGAAGATGCCGAAGATGACGGAGACCTCTACAAGGTTAGAAACCTGGCGTACGAGGATGTGACCGGAGGGGAGGAATGGGTACCGCTAGAGGAGCAGCTCGAGACGGAGGAAGTAGTTAAAGGAAGCCGTGAAGAATACGAACGAGGGCTAGGAGATAACAGAGAGCAGGGCAAGGCCATTGATAGACGAGCTAGCCCTACTGAAGACGATGATGAGAACCCAGACGATGACACAAAACTTGTGGATTACTACCTGTTGAAGGTCTTGGAGATGACAAACCAGGCACAAAAACGGGACCTGATGGAAGGAAGGAAGAGGCTACTGTCCCAACCCTCTCTAATCGACCCTAGGGCTATCAAACAACTGCTGTCAGCTATTTCAACGAAGCTCCAGGTGCCTCCAGAGGACCTGGTTGGAATGCTCTTCATGGAGGAAACCAGAAAACAACAACAACGCCTTCCTGAGACCCAGCTGGCTCGGAAGCCCAGCCAACCTCGGTTTAAGAGCCGTGTCATCAAGTATTACAACGGTCGACAGCCTGAAGTCACAGTGAGCGATATCCATCCTGATGTCAAAACGGAGGATATCCTGAAAGTCCTTGGGTTAGGGAATCTGGCCAATAAGAATGCAAAGTTTTCTTTGCTAAAGCAAAGGCCCTACAAAACAGCCATGGCAAAGTACTTCAACCCCAGTGGAAGACGGGGAAGCTTGTTCCTGTCCGAGTTAAACAAAGCTCCAAGCAAAAGAAAAGATGATTACAATGATGATGCAGTGGATGAGGATGAAGAGTCAACCTTCCTAGCAGCCAAACTCCTGACTGAGTACCCCGACACCAGCTCGAGCGATCGCAAGAGAGCCATCGATTCTACCATGAACGGACAGTTGCCTTATGATTTGTATGAGGAGGCCATGAAAGATTTCTTTGATCAGGTTGATAATGGAAAAAGCATGCCCACCAAAAGAGACACCCAAGGAAAAGAGGAGCCCGAAGCACCCCAAAAGCCGCCCACTCAAGATTTAGCACAGGAGACCGTAGATCAAACCCCACCTGTGCCTGGAACAGAAGAGGGTAAAGAGTATCACGGGAAAATGGTTGTAGGAATGTGAAGAGCCTGAGAGTGTATTTTTTTCCTCCTGCTCGTATTCTGACAAGTCCCACCCCTTGACCTTTTATCTATTTGATATGGTTGCTATGGCTACATGAACGACTTCTGAACTGTCCAAATTGCAAACTGGTTGTAAGAAACTCCTACTGTCCAATCCTGCCACAGAAGGGACTTGTCGGAGTATGAAAGGGGAAAAAAATATTGCTTACTCGTGGGACATGCCTATATCTCCTCAAAA
This sequence comes from Carassius carassius, assembly GCF_963082965.1. Classification (NCBI taxonomy): domain Eukaryota; kingdom Metazoa; phylum Chordata; class Actinopteri; order Cypriniformes; family Cyprinidae; genus Carassius; species Carassius carassius. The sequence goes on along the minus strand of NC_081774.1, from coordinate 4,715,303 downwards.
GTTATTAAAAAAAGTAAACCGTTTAAAGTGCTTTAGTTATCATGGAATTCTATATGATGTAAATATATATGGTATATCAATGTGCGAGAGTTCAAGTGTATTTTATCTGTCGTTTATGAATTGGTGGTCCTCGAAATGTTTTCTTGTTCCTTTTGTTGGTATCAAGAGAATGTTCCTGTAGTCGTAGGACTCCCCTTGCTGCAATCTTTACAGGCTATTTCATTATCAAACCAATAAAGATGGATGTAATTCTCATTTATAAATCATTTTGTACGTGTTCTAAAGTGTGAGAAGAGAAACATGAATAAAGCATTACCGTATTATTTTTCCTCTCGCTGTATTATGCTGCCTTATTACACTGAACATGATTCAACATAAAAATATCATATGACTTAAAACAAGAAACATGAAACCCAGTATGTGTTAGATCTTAAAAGTGAAGAAAAAATATCACAAAAATGAAATTTACATTTGATGTCATAGAAAAAGCCAAGGACGTCCACTTGATGATACAGGACCTAAAACAGTGCCAAGCATAGTCTTATAATAAGAGATATTAATAGAAAACAAATCCATTATAGTGCACAAAAATAAACTGCTGGAGGGATTTTAGAGAGCACTGGATGCATTTAATTAGAGAAAATTGCAAACACTTGCCTGAGACTAAATCATATCAAAAAGACCATTTTAATAAGACAATATCAACAAAGTGTGCTGATAAAGCAGCATTAACATTTCATCAAAAATTAGTTTTCCTTTCTTGAACTAAATGTATTCTGAGACATGCAACATGTTTAAAAACCATGAAAAGGCACTTCAGAAAAGAAAAGGTTTAAGGTTATTGCAAATATTCACATCATATAAAATGATTTTGGTATACAAGTTGAAAATTATCAGCTGAATCTATGGTTGCATTTGTATATGCATGCTGGAGCCATCAAAGAAATTCTGCATAACATTTATTTTTATAAGCTGACATAACCTATTCAAAAACACAACATGAACCCTGATTCAGTTCTATTGAAATGTTAGTGGAATTGATAAAGGAGTTCATACAATCATTGAGAAGAAAATAATAATAATAATAAATAAGAAAAAAAAAATCTGCATCCCTCATAAATGACGTCTGTAATTTCTTGTCATGAAAAATTGTGTCCTGAGTGAAGGACACAACCTACACTGCGGAGGCAGGCTTCTTTCCCTTTTGTCACATTGTATCATGTCAGCTGCTGTCAGAAGGCTGGTTTGCTCATGTATTCTTCCATCGTCTGAAGAGAAGAAAACAGGCATATAACGGATTACCCTTTTGCATAATATTAAGTGACATCTCCAGGTTCCCTTTCCATGTAGAGGTGAACTCTTCTTCAGATGTATGGACCCTGCTTATTAGAATGATATGTGGACAACACATGATCAGATGCCATATGGGTCTTGAAGGAAGATATGACTCCAAAATGAAAATTAGGTAATTATTTATTCACGCTTGTGTCATTTATACCCCTTATGCTATAGTCCTGTGAGTGCTCAATATGCCAGCTTTGAATGGGAGTAAATCACATCATTTTCAATTTGGATTTCAATTTTCAAACTATTCTTTTAATAAGGCAGGCTGGGAAAGCTGGCATTTAGTGGTACTGAGAGTTGCTCTGTAAAACAACACTCTCAGACAGGTCTGTTTATTAATCTGTCTTTGTCAAATCTATAAAGTTTAATGAAGGTGATAGCCAAAGTAGAGCTTTATAACTGTGTGGGCAGAACCATTAAAACAGCTGCAGATTTTTTCAATCTGAAATGTCTGACTGAAATGTGTCCAATTATTATTATTTTAAAAAGTTCAGAACAGCAGCAATTTACAGGGATGGAAGATACTTTTTTCTACTATAAAACTGTTAAATAAAACTTATTTTCAGTTTCATTTTACAAACATATTAACCTAAATGCAGATTAAATTTAGTGTCTCACCTCTTGCAGCATATCGGAGGCCTCTACAGACTTTGCAATAGACTGTTTTGACGTCTCCTGAATCTCTCCACCCATCAGAAACTCATCCAGGATGAAATAAGCCTTCTCAAAGTTAAAGATGATGTCCAGCTCACATACCTGTAGGATAATATTACACAGACAGAAATTGGTATAAAAAAAGAATAAGAGACACAGAATAAAAGAACAAAAATTCAGTGTTCAGTCTATACAACAAAAAAAAATTAAATATAAACAATATTGTTTCATATATTTTATTAGATATATACAAATATTTGCTCCAGATGTGATAAATTAAGAAAATGTATTTACATTGCCAAAGTATTTGTCAAGTAGCTCCACATAACGGTGCAGAATCTCTAAAGCCAGAAGTTCATTATCCTGGTTCTCCAAAGCACAGCAGAAATACAGACTGGCGTACCTACAAACAAGTAGCAAAACACAGACGTATGCTTATTTTCATTCATAAAAAATACTGAAAATAGTACACACTATCCTCACAGTTGCCATCTACAGTCTCTGTAATGGAACGGCTCACATGGTAAATATCTGTATTAAAAAAAAAAAAAAAAAAAAAGGGAGGAAAGAACAGAGAGACCGGTTTAAGAAAGGTGTGAAATACAGATCTGAACCAGAAGAGTGTGAGTAACAGGCTCTCAGGAACACAAATGTGAAAACTCACTCTCAGAAACACGATGGTTTCAGTCCCTGACCGAAGGATATTCACCAGAAAAAAGCCAGGCTCTGAAGCATTAAAGTTTACAAGCACAATTAAACATTTTCTCTAAAATATTTCCATACCCACTCACAAAAACAAAAGTTCTTCAGTGGTTCTTTGAATTTTATTACTCAGAAAATCCCTCTTTTCGGTAATTTTCTACTATACAGGGTTAAAATATGGTTCCATAGATTAAAAAGCTCTTTATTTTTTATGATCAAATCAGTTCGGAAAAAATAAAAGCGACGTCTTATTTTACTTGGAAGGTCGCATTAATAAATGGATTGTAAATTATTTTTTATATTGATAAAGAGTATTTAATCTTCAAGTGACATTAAAATTTTTATAATACACCTTCTAACTGATTTATCATAATGAAAAGATGAAGCACTAATATTTCCCATTGTGAGCATTTGGGTCCATTTTCAGACACTATTGAGGGGTAATAGAGGGCCATTGTGTAAAAAGCTGCCACTAGGTTTGGCCAGAAAACAAGGAGGACTCAGAAAGGGGCATGTCGTCAGCTAATGACATAAGCAATAGCAGAAGAACTGGCCTGAACCAGTTCTAAAACTACAGCACAGGACGGGGCAACAAACTCGATTCCGGACGCAGAAACCTTCCCATGTGGTATTTTAATTAGCCCACATAAGATCTTGACAGCCGACTAGATTTTAGAATCTTTTGCTCACACCTTGTGATGACTAATGACCAAACACGAGCGCCTAGCAGCTGGGCTTTTAATTAATGCTGAATCTAACACCATCATTTTGTTTGAAACCAGCATGCTCTTACTGAAGACATACTGAAAATAGCCCGAAATTTAATCCTGCGGGACATTCTCCTTGGGCCTGGGATGAATGCTCACCTCTTATAGACAATTTTCAGGTCCTTCCAGTGCAGGAAGTTACATGTGCGTGGTTTTCTTGACAACACCATAGTGGTCATGTCCTTCACAATCTTCTTCCTCTCTCTCTCTGGCAGGGGCAGGAACCATTTCTGCAGCCGTAACTTCCCCTGACGACTGAACAGCAACAGGAAGTGCATCTGTCGGGAAAAAGAACATGTATTAATTAATGATGGTTTCATTCTTTCATCGTTTGGAGTGGGTGTTGTCTAGTGGTTAATGATCCAGGTTGGTTATCCAAAGGTTGTAGGTTCAAACCCCAAAGGTAATGAGTTACCAAGACTGTTCCTTTGAGTCACTATGCATGAGTGCCATTGCTAAATTAATTGCGAATAATCCTTTACTTTTCATTTTAAATTAATGTTGCTTTTTGTACTGGTCTGTATCATAAACTAAAACTTCATAGAAACATAACTGTTGCAATGCATTCAAAAGGAAAAATATCATAAATCTATGTACAAAATGCTCTTTATGCAGGGCTTTTCTGCAGATGCTGAAGGGAAGCAGATGGTAGACAGAAATTCAACACAGCAGGTGGACTAAAGGGTTTCACACTAGAGTCAAGGCCAAAATGATTCAAGTGGGTGGACGTCATTCTGTACCGAATCTGTAATTTCGTAGCAAATATTACGAAGTGTACCCATATCCTTACTATTTACAGTACCTCCCATCAACCACTTACACACATAACCACCATCACATTTTCCTTTAAATTTACAAGATCACATATGTGCCAAGATGAAGACTGCATTTGAACAGCTGTGCTGGAAATATGGTAGTGCATGAAAATATTTTTTTCCATCAATCTGTCGACTAAATTCATCACTGTCTTCAACTGAGAGGAGCTCTTCATTTTAGCATCTGTGCAATTTAACAACATGTCCCTCAACAACAGTCACATCTCAGGTTTGCAAATAAACAACATGGGGTAACTGCACCAGATTCTTTGTGGTTTGGCACAAACTTGACAATAGAGCCAACTAAACTTTTGAATACTCAAATGAATCTCACAGCTTTGCTCAGACATAGCGTCAATGCAAAAATCTTCCTGGCAACGTTACGGCTGAGTAACCTATCCTCAACGTATCTAGAGCTTGTGCACTAGTCTAGGTTATCATGGGTAAATCTTACCTAGATTTGCTCATGATAACATAGACTAGTGCACAAGCTCTAAATATGTTGAGCTGTGGCGCTCATGCGAGAAACGCAGGTTCATATCTGGCCTGCATTGTGTTCTGATCCCATTTCCCCCATATTTCCTCTCTCTGGTCTTGCGGAGCCTGTAAAAACAATTCTAGGAATTTTAGGAAACAGGAAATACACAGAAAAAGACCAACTGCACTTCAGACAAAGAACTAAAGATAACCTTTTCACTGTCTCACAAACTCAATCAATATGAGATTCAATATCCGTGAGACAAAGATCCTGTCAGCCACAGGATGGACCCCTGCGTGAATCCTTTCCACACAAGAACTAATCAGCTCAATGCAATGACACCAAGAACAAAATTTCGGAGAACTCCTCATTTCTCCTCCCCCTTCATTAGCACATTAATCTGGCAATGCTTGAAAAAGCTTTGTCTTCTCATAGACATACGTCACGGATGCAGAGAATGTGATGCTCTCTTACCGAGTCACACAAACTACTTTTTTCACAGAATTATCAGGTCACAACTATTAACAGAAACTATTACACAGAAACCTGAGTCACACCTCTGAAACAAGATTAAAAACACACAAAATAAATGGAACTGGGCTGTTCACTTTTATTGCTTGAAAAAGGCATTTCATAAGAAAAACTTGAGTACACAGAAATTAGTAATGATGAGCAATAAAACAGCGTTCAATACAGAGACATTTATAATAATTGAAACATTTTTTTTTTTAAATTACAGTTGTGAAGAAATATAAAAATGTGCAGTATAGCCTAAATCCCTGTGCAGAATACAGTATTCCACAGTGCAATTATTTCTAATGAACTGAAAAACTTTTAAATATAACGAAATCATTAATTATGCTGTCGAAAGTTACATTTTCTACACAAAATTTATTTTTTTTACTTCCAATATTTTGACTAGACATAAACTGCTGAATTAAACAGTGTAATGCAGTCATATGACAACAAGCAAATAGGCCTAACTATTCTAAATGTCTATTGATTATTGCATTGCATATTGCTTATTGTTTTGCATTAAAACAGCTACAGTATAATGCATTGTACAGTATAATATTGTTATATGCAATACACTAGAATTCCATATCCAGTTCATCAATGAATGTCTTATGAGTTGAAAAGTTGCCTACAATCCATAACAACACTTCCATCTCCTAATGATTAAAATTCAGAGACAAATTATTTTAGAACTGTTTCCACTTGTAAACAGAGCTGAATCTGTGCATATTTTTTCTCTCCCGATTCATATAAGATGGCATTTCACCAGAGAAAGCATTATGGATAGAGGACATTTTTTAAAGTTAAATTTGATTAATTTGTTTGTTACAAACAGCTTTTTCACTTTACAAGACAAAACTGATGGACTGGAGTGGTGTGGATTGTGATGTTTTTATCAGCTGTCTGGACTCTCATTCTGACGGCACCCATTCACTGCAGATGATTCATTGATGATATAATGCTAAATTTCTCAAATTCATCCAGATCTTGGATGGACTGAAGGCGAGTACATTTTAGGTGTGTTCCTGTGTCTCAGTGGGAGAGCATTGCGTTAACAGCGCAAAAGGTCATGGGTTCAATTCCCAGGGAACACACATACCGATAAAAAAAATGTATAGCCTGAATCCACTGTAAGTCGCTTTGGATAAAAGCATCTGCTAAATGTAAATGTACATTTTCTATGTAAAATGAGTAAGTTGAGTCCTAAGGTTTGTCCTCCTAAAGTCGATTGTTATGTTTAATGAGAGAATTAATGAATCTGCTACAAGCAACTCATTTTGCTTGCAAACACACATGCACACAGATGCAGGAACACCAGGTGGGGAAATGGAACCCTCAAGCTGCTTCATTGTTATGACCAAAACATGCTGGCAAAGAGTTTATTTGCTTCCTCAGTAAATCCTGATGAGAGACGAAAGTTGAAAACACAAGGAAAAAAACAAGGAAACAGAAGCATGCACTGCGTCGGGTCTACTATTGTGCTCCAGAGGAATATGATTCTCTCCTTACACACACACCCCTCTCCCTCTCTCCCACACACAAAGTTTCACCAGGGAAGGGTTTAAATGACGCTCCGAGCTTCCTCTTGAGCCTATTCCTGCTTAGATTTCAGTTCTGTGTTGCTCTGATTTCATTTTCCTTCTATTGTTTGGGTCGACACAGCTGTGAGCGGCTACAGCACACAGGAGAACATGCTTACTAACACACTCGCTGCAGTTTAAATGAGATTCTGCACTGTGTTGTTATCTCTTTGAAATTAAAAGGGCCACTTCTTCATCACTTGTAATTACTCAGATGCATACAGACAATATCAGATGAAGCATTGTGGACCTGCATGTATTGTATTACTATTCTGGAGAGAATTTGCCAACACTTACCAAATTCATATATATATATGCTGTAAATTATAATACTAATAATGATGTAATTCAATAAAAAATAAAATGTATTAAAATATTACTCAGTTTGAAAGTAAATTTATTTTTAGATTTATTTTACTATTTTAAGTTTTTTCATACAAACAGATATGTATGAGCAAAATTATTATTAGTAATATAGATTACTGACTGATTTCATTAGACAACATTATATTTTTACAGCATGATTTTCATGTAATTTGAGTATTAAAGTATTGTTTTTAAATGTATTAATACAGTCGTGGCCAAAAGTTGTGAGAATTACATAAATATTAGTTTTCAAAAAGTTTGCTGCTAAACTGCTTTTAGATCTTTGTTTCTGTGATGTACTGACATATAATTAAAAGCACTTCATACGTTTCAAAGGCTCTTATCGACAATTACATGACATTTATGCAAAGAGTCAGTATTTGCAGTGTTGGCCCTTCTTTTTCAGGACCTCTGCAATTTGACTGGGCATGCTCTCAATCAACTTCTGGGCCAAATCCTGTCTGATAGCAACCCATTCTTTCATAATCACTTCTTGGAGTTTGTCAGAATTAGTGGGTTTTTGTTTGTCCACCCGCCTCTTGAGGATTGACCACAAGTTCTCAATGGGATTAAGATCTGGGGAGTTTCCAGGCCATGGACCCAAAATTTCAACATTCTGGTCCCCGAGCTGCTTAGTTATCACTTTTGCCTTATGGCACGGTGCTCCATCGTGCTGGAAAATGCATTGTTCTTCACCAAACTGTTGTTGGATTGTTGGAAGAAGTTGCTGTTGGAGGGTGTTTTGGTACCATTCTTTATTCATGGCTGTGTTTTTGGGCAGAATTGTGCGTGAGCCCACTCCCTTGGATGAGAAGCAACCGCACACATGAATGGTGTCAGGATGCTTTACTGTTGGCATGACACAGGACTGATGGTAGCGCTCACCTTTTCTTCTCCGGAGAAGCCTTTTTCCAGATGCCCCAAACAATCGGAAAGGGGCTTCATCGGAGAATATGACTTTGCCCCAGTCCTCAGCAGTCCATTCACTATACTTTCTGCAGAAGATCAATCTGTCCCTGATGTTTTTTTTGGAGAGAAGTGGCTTCTTTGCTGCCCTTCTTGACACCAGGCCATCTTCCAAAAGTCTTGGCCTCACTGTGCGTGCAGATGCGCTCACATCTGCCTGCTGCCATTCCTGAGCAAGCTCTGCACTGGTGGCACTCCGATCCCACAGCTGAATCCTCTTTAGAAGACGATCCTGGCGCTTGCTGGACTTTCTTGGATGCCCTGAAGCCTTCTTTACAAGAATTGAACCTCTTTCCTTGAAGTTCTTGATGATCCTATAAATTGTTGATTTAGGTGCAATCTTAGTAGCCACAATATCCTTGCATGAGAAGCCATTTTTATGCAACACAATGATGGCTGCACGCGTTTCTTTGCAGGTCACCATGGTTAACAATGGAAGAACAATGATTTCAAGCATCACCCTCCTTTTAACATGTCAAGTCTGCCATTCTAACCCAATCAGCCTGACATAATGATCTCCAGCCTTGTGCTCGTCAACATTCTCACCTGAGTTAACAAGACGATTACTGAAATGATCTCAGCAGGTCCTTTAATGACAGCAATGAAATGCAGTGGAAAGGTTTTTTTGGGATTAAGTTAATTTCCATGGCAAAGAAGGACTATGCAATTCATCTGATCACTCTTCATAACATTCTGGAGTATATGCAAATTGCTATTATAAAAACTTACGCAGCAACTTTTCCAATTTCCAATATTTATGTAATTCTCAAAACTTTTGGCCACGACTGTAGTTAAAAAGATAAAGTGCAAAATATTAATAAATAAATTATATAGAAAAAATATAATTATTCAATATCAATATATTACTCAATATAAAAAAAAATGTAATAATAGCAAATGTTAACATTTCATTTGTTATACTGTGATTGGTTTATAAGGTACTCTTAACTCATTCTTCTTCATTCTTGCACACATTAACCAGAAGAACAAATAGCTCTTCTGTAAACATGTCAGCAGCAGTCAAACGTCAAACACTCTTTGTTCTAGTCAACTTCTAGTTGAACAACAAATAAACGAGTTTACCTGGCCGCCAAATCAAGTAAGCTAAACCAGAACTTTGCATGCACGTTTTCTTCAAACAAAGGTTTTATAACAATTTGCTTGCCGAGTGTCAAAATCTGACAATCCAGTATCGAGGGAAACGAACAAACCTGTTTGTCCAGACAGATGAGATTACTTTAACACCTTTAACTCCCTCAGCATTTAAATGACACCCGATTCATTTGCTCAGACTTTGAATAAAACAACTTTAGATGAATTACACCAGCTCTAAATGACACTGTTTTCTTTCTTTAAAAGCAGCTCATGAAGGACGGAAGTTTTAAAGTCCGCAGGTGAATTTGAATTTAAGTCCTGACACGTGCACGAGCTCAACCTGTGGAAGAAATCACCTGTGATCTAAATGTGTGCTTTTAGGCGAGGCAAAATAATAAACTGTGCAACTTACCATATTGAAGTAAGAAATACGGAAAGAATGTTGAAATCCACAAAATTCCTATCCACTTCCCGGCTGGTCAAGGCCGGAGTCATCGCTGCCCTTCCCAAACTGTGGAGAGAGAGAAAAGCTACGCATGCGCAGATGCGTATCTGAGCGGTCGCCTTTGTTTTCGCCTCCCATGTCTGAGCTCTGATTGGTTAAAGCATTGCACCTGTCTTGAAAGGGGCGGGACAACACCCTCCTCACATATTTTCCTGTACGTTACCTTTAAAACGCCTTTTGTAAATGCAACCTTCATATTTACGGATATAGATATGACATGAATGACTATGTTGTTAAGCAACCAACTTAAAAAACAATGAAGAATAAACTATTTTTGTCATAAAAATATAATATAATAATATTAATTAAAGTACAGTTTGCTATTATGAATATTATTATCTTGTTATTCACTTAAAAAAATTATTAATTGAATTTACTATTTTTTTTATGGTAAGTAGTTGCTTAATGGTAAGTGACTTGACTTGACTAAAATAAATTGATTGCAACCACTTACCATAAAAAAAAAATTGTAAATCCAATGAAACATTTTTTTTTCAGTGTTCCTCAGAATAATAACTGGCTTTATATGATAAATAACTGTTGGGTCAAAGTCTACCTTGTTGAGTCCTATTTCTTAACCAATTGAGTTTGAATGGAAGACGATTATTAATAAATTAATAATGTATTTTTATTTAAATTTTATGATCTTACTTTTTTCTTTTATGGTATTTATATATATCTTTTATTACACATGACGTGGATTCGTCTGTACTCAGAGCAATGTCTAAATCCAAAATGTCCAGTCAGGTTCTAGTCCAAGTTCATTCATAATTGAACTATGAATAAAACTATTCTTTATTCGTCATTTAACACTTCATTCTTCAGTGAAAATGTACACAAATTAGAAAGTAGGTTCACGGTAAATGAACAAAAAAATTACTATTTGTGTGTGTAATTAATAATTTTGCAATTACTAAATATTTTGGAAATGTACAAAATTTACGGGTCAAATACTTAGATTTTACTACATTTTGAAGTTTTTTCAAGCTTCAGTAGGTCTTGGAGGGTTTTTTTGGTTATTTGGAAAGTCATTTTTTAGCATAAAAGGCAAACACTTGAAAAATGAACACCACCTGACTTCATTTATTTGCATGACCTTGCTTGTGTATAATTGATTACCTATCATCTGACACTAGAGGGAGTCCTCTGGAGCTACAGTAGTCACATGCATCTGTCAGCAGTCACATCTCCAAGTAGGGGTTGCAGTCCAGTAGAGAAGAAACAATAAATTTGTCTCTGCAGGAACATAGTGTGGTTTATCAAGGGAATGAGAGAGTATACAAGGTAACTTACTTTTTGAATTTCTTACTGAATTCAGTTTGTGTTGTTGAGGTAATTGGGCTGCTTTACTGCTGATAACTTTTGAGAAAGTTTGTTGGAAATTATTTTCTAATTAGTGCAATAAGATGGTTTTCATTGCTATGATGATTTAATAATTTACTAAATGATTCTGGCCTGAGCATATATTCAGCAGCTGCTCAGAGCTGCTACAAAAACAAAGTCTTAAACTGTGTTCTTGCAAGCCAAATGTTGTTAGATGTAGTGGTTTCTTGCACAAATGTTATTTTTGAAGTTTCCCAAGTCATCTCCTCTGACATGCATTCATCCGAGCCCTCAGTTAAAGGTCAGTCATCAGTAGGCCTTATTGAGACCCCCGCCGCTCTCTCAAGTGCCCACACAGAAGCTCCTCTGGCCCCTGATCAGGGCTCTTGTCTTATGAGCTTTGTCTCAGATGCACAGAGGTCACATAACAGTTCAAGGATTGCCTTAAAACACACTTTTATGGACAACACAGCTCTTGAGGTTTTATGCTGGTTGTGTTTCTGATTTGATTCATGTGCTGGATGTTGTCAACAGGTCTGGATTTGAGAATGCCTCTAAGAGCTTTGTAGCAAAGGACCTGGATGTGTCCATGGTAGGCCGTTCCTTCATAATCACCGGAGCCAACAGCGGAATAGGGAAGGCAACGCTCATGGCCATAGCCAAAAAAGGTTTGTTTTACAGTCACACAAACACTTTTTAGGTAAAAGTATTATTTTTCCTACTATAAATCTATAGTATGATTGCAGGAGATGGTAGTATGGTACCTTAATACTGTGTATACCATTATGTCCTGAATGATTAGCATTTTCCTATACCATGGTAGATACAATATACATGTAGTTTTTGATAGTGAAAAAAAATTATATTAAGATTGATAATATAACATGTATATTAATACATACATCAATATTAAATAGATAATACAATACAATACTGTTGAAAGGTTTGGGCTTGGTAAGAATTGATGTTTTTGAAAGGCTCTTATGATCACTAAGTCTGCATATATTTGTGAAAAAATACAGTAACGTATATAGTAAAATTGTGAAATATTACAATTTAAAATAACTGTTGTTTGTTTCAGTTTATTAGTGTTAAATATAATTCATTCCTGTGATGGTAAAGCTGAATTTTCAGCATCATTACTCCAGTCTTCAGTGTCACATGATCCTTAAATAATTTAGACTCATTTATTGCTTATGTATCTACTGCAGGAGGTTTACATCCATGTGTTGGACCTCTCAGAGATGAGAAAGGTGTGGGAGTTTGGCCTTTAAGAAGGAGCACTCATTGCTTAGTGTTTTGGTATGAGTGTCAGAGAGCTCCTTTAAGAGATTCATCATACCTCACTATATTAAAGAAAATACCAGGATTCAGCTGAAGCTTACAGGTGCAGGACAGATAAAGACACATCCTCTCCTCTAATCTCTCTCAGATCAATAATGCCAGATGTATGGTGAACCAGAGGGAAATAAACTCTGACGGACTGGAATTTTTTGTTGCAACCAATAAACCTGGTAAGACACAAGTCAAATGTCATTATTTTTAAAAGTCTCTTATGCCCACCAATCTGTGTATGGCATCAAAAACAACGGCATACTCTTATACATTTACGCAATTAGCAGACACTTTTATTCAAAGCAACTGTTCAGTTTGCTGCTTAATATTTGTGTGGAAACTGTGGTACATACAGGATTCTTTAATGAATAGGGATGTATTGGAAATATTTTAAATCTTTTGTAACATTATAAATGTCTTTACAGCCACTATATTTGCTGATTTTTTTTTCCTTACAAAAATCTTCTATATAATATTCTTTTGTAGATATATTCTGTTCTAAAACATAGAACATGTTGGATGCAGTATTTAATCGAATCGTGTCCGCTGCAGGTGTTTATGTTCTGAATAAATGTCTGATTCCATTGCTTGAGAAGAGCAGGGACCCTCGTGTTGTGAGTGGATAAACAATATTGATCTCAACGCCTTGATTTATTAAATACAATTGAGCCTGAGACTGCAGTCTTTCACAATGTATATGTGAAGACACATACAGTTATTGTGTTTTTGACACAACCTGATAGATGTGTTTATATTTTAATAACAGCTATGTGTACACATCCACATGGTATCTGTTTCTCTCTCATATTGTGCCATATTTTGTATTTTAATCATGTGTTGTGATGATAATAATGTAGATCACTGTGTCATCGGGAGGGATGCTGCACAGAAACTAAACATAGACGACCTGCAGACTGAGTGAGCTACGTTTGATTGTATATGCACAAAACAAGGTATTTAGAGACAATATTTAGCGAATTAGTGTTTTGCCTCTTAATTTACTATTTTTGTTTTATCAGTGAATGATTGCTATTTTTATTGCTCATACATTTATTTATTTAGAAGACTTCAGGGTCAGCAGCACTATAGCAGCAAGACTATATGTTGAGCACAGACAAAACACCACTCACATTTTCTGTTTCAAAGTAATAGTCAGTGTGATATTTTAAGTTAAAAATGTAAAATTTAAAGAAATCATATATTTAAATTAAAAATATTAATTTTATTTTATTTTATTTTTTAAATTATTTTATCCCAGAGTATTAGTTAGAACCCTTTCAACTGTAAAAGAGCAACTCCACAGATCTTTGCAGTGTTTTATAGGCTGTATTATTTTAGTTTCATTTAAATATTATTATATAATGTTTATTAATAGAAACTATTGCTATATATATTTCTATATATATCGTAAACTATATATTTATTTTCTACTTAAAGTTAGTTAATGTTTTAATAAGTGAAAAAGATTATATAAATTATAAAATTGTATTCATGAAAAGAGACTAAAAGTCATGAACAGTTAGTATTAAATTGAGAGGAGCCGGATTACCTTTCCCTCAGCTGTTGCCAAGCAACAGGTGAAACAGAGTGCCAGCAGTGGCATCTCCATTAAACAATATCTGATGCAGTAATGATGATGACCTTTTACTAAACACTCGTTATGTGTCTCTCTGTGTGTGTGCGTCCACAGAGGCAGAGGTCTGGGCCAAAGCAAATCCCAAAATTCATTTCTCTGTGATGCACCGACACACCGGGTGTTACTCATTTTAAAAGTCAACAAGCAAAATAATCTGCTAATTACTGTTAGCATGGTTATGATAGTGAAAGTGACATACAGCCAAGTATGGTGAACCATACTCAGAATTCGTGCTCTGCATTTAACCCATCCAAAGTGCACGCACGCACACACACACACACACACACACACACACACACAGAGCAGTGGGCAGCCATTTATGCTGCGGCGCCCAGGGAGCAGTTGGGGGTTTGTTGCCTTGCTCAAGGGCACCTTAGTCAGGGCGGACTGGCCATAGGGAGCACCGGGACATTTCCCGGTGGCCTGACGGTCATTCTGTCCTGCTTGCTGCCGCTGTGCAGTCGATCAGCCTGACGTGCAATAGGCAGGTATGCAACTGCGAATTAATTGACGGTCATATGAATCTACAAATCAGACGTTCGTGGAGTGAAAATGACACCACCACATGACCAAACATCAGCGAAGCACTGCCTAATTCGCTATATCCAGAGGCAGGCTTTATCTTAGAAAATCGCTCGCGCAAAAAAATGAGCGTAAACGCAAAGGAGGAGCAGAGACGGAACGTATAAAAAGGAGAAAAGCCCTGGCCACAGACTGCAAAATCCCAGCCATGTTCGCCAGTAAGGGAGAAGGTCGGTCAGAATTACTTTTATATTTAGTCTTTATATTAATCGAACAGCAGCAACAAAGAAATAACTCTTGATTGAAAAGCTTTTGTAACTTTAATGAAGAATGATCTTTCATTTATAAAATTTACAAAATGCTATGCAGTTTTACATATGATTACTTTATTCAATTTCTGTACCTAAAAACTAATGCAAGACCTACCTAAAAAAAACCTGAAAGTCAGTTTATTTTATTTGTAGCTATCTTTACTCTATTGTATTTATGTGTGCTGTTGCTTGTTGTTAGAATATTCTTAATAATATATAATAAATACTCTAATATATAAAACGTGACTCTAAAACCGTGAAACAAACCGAACTGTGAAAAAGTTGAACTGTTCCACCCTAATATTTACATAATCATTTGGCAGATGGACGCTTTCATTCAAAGCGACTTAGAATAGATCAAATCTATTAATATATATATATATATATATATATTACAAATGTATATAATGATAGATGTTTTAAAAGAGCATCTTAATGACAAACTAGCACACTGTTTTACATATGGGGATACAGTATTTTTTTTAGTGCCAAAATTGACCAGAAATTGATTTTCCATTTCTAGCCTACAATATGTAGCCTAGTGTACAATGCTTATTTATTTTGAAGGTGACGAAGGAAGCAAGAGTAGCACTAGTGCTGCTAGTGCTCCTGCTGTTGAACAAGAGGGTGGACAGTTCAGCTTTTGAGTCAGAGAAGGAACCTTCAGCTAAAGTTTAAGCTATTAGCAAAACTAAACATGCTGGCTATACTCTTAGAAAAATATGTGCTTTTATGATTTATAAGGTCATCGGTAGTAGGACTGTGATCATTGGGACATACAATTGATGGCTGCATAATTAATATAGATTATTGAAAGTGCTTATTTCATATTGCAGAGAAACTCAGTGTGCCGAGTGAGAGGGATTAAGGGAAAGATGATAGAGACATTTGATTATTTTGCCCATCCACAGTCTAAGGATTTTGATTTATTTTTAAGTATCACCCAATTCAAACAACTGAAAGAGCCAGAGAGTTTAGCAGTCTGGTGGACACATGAATTGGGTGGTGGTGACTACAGCAATAGAGGTGGCCTGGGGTGGAGTCAAATTCCCGGCCTGATTTACTGTCCCAGTCCGCCACTGACCTGAGTCATGGTATTGCCGGTCTGAGACTCAAACCCACAACCTTAAGGTTAGGAGTCAAACTCTCTAACCACTAGGCCACGACTTCCCCACATAATGGCATAATGAGATTTTTCTCATTGTGATTATTATTAGTGTTCCTGTAGCTCAAGTGGTAGAGCATTGTGTTAGCAAGTGCAAGGTTGGGGGTTCGAATCCCAGGGAACACATGCTAGGAAAAATTGTTAGCCTGAATGCTATGTAAGTCGCTTTGGATAAAAGCGTCTGCTAAATGCATAAATATATTAAAAAGAAAATAGTAAAAAAATATATATATATTTAAAAAAAAATTTATATATATATATATATATATATATATATATATATATATATATATATATATATATATATATATACATACATTTATTTATTTATTTACATATAAAGTACATATTTTATAGTTTTAAAAGTGATTTTTATTCAAAAAAATTATTTTATTATAATATTATTATACATATTATTATATTCATTTAATGTAATGTTATTAATATATATATATATATATATATATATATATATATATACAGTATGTATATAATTTATATACACACATATAAAATATATATTTACATTTAAATACATTTAAAATAAAAATATTAAAAATAAGGTAAAATAACTTGAAATGAAAATATACACATATCTAAATAAAAAATAAAAAATATAAAACGATTCAAATAATTATATATATATGTAATGATTAAATTACATTTACAAAATGTACAGCTTACAGTACTTGATTTGAAGACTTTCAGCTGTAAAAGATCAACTCTAGAAATGTGTTTTAATTTTTATTTTAGTTTAATTTGGATACTATGATATACTTGCACACATAGATTTCATTAATAGTTTTATTAATAGTTTTATAGTTATATTTTTTTTTACCTAAAATTGTTAATGTTTTAATTATTTCTTTTTTTATTATCGTGTTTATATTTTAATGTATATATTTTATATTTAAAAGTGCTTTTTATTTCAGTTTTAGTTATTGCAAAACATCAACTAGAAATTTTTAATATAATAATATAATATATATATATATATATATATATATATTCATTTAAATATATACACACACACATAAAATATATTTATTTACATTAAAATACATTTAAAATAAAATAAATATATAACTACAATAAATTGACAAATTAAAATACAAATGAAAATGTATATTTAATTTTAAATAAATAAAAAAAATAAAATAAAAAAATGACAAATTTAAATAGCAGACTCTTCAATTCAGTAACATATGCTGCATAACGATTTTAGAAATCCATTAGCAAATCCATTAGATAACCCTGTTTTTGCAAGCTTCTCTGACAAACTCATCACTTGTAATTTCTGGGTCTGTTTGTGCTCAGCGGTTGCCAAGGCGATGCCTTAGTTCCATCAGATGACGCGTGATCGTCTGTGTTCGGCGGAGCAGGGAGCCGAAAGAGAGTCGTCTGCCTCGCCATGTCACGCGCCCCCACTGCGCTTCCCAGCGGCCTTTTCTTCCAAGGTGTGCATGCTTGTTAAAAACGGTAACATCTGATGTTGTGTGTAGATTTTTTCAGGAGCACTCTTACAGGTTGTTTGTTTCAGATCAACAGCTGGTTCCAGCACACTTGCCCCTGGCATGGACGCACAGCTCACGACTGTATTTAAAATGAAACTACAAAGCCTTTTATTTGCTAAAAAAAGTATGAACTCAATAACAGCTGATTAATCATATGACAGAATGCATGCAGCAGTTTGACCACAGCAAGTTTTAATCATGTTGATCATTCAGAGGCTCTAGAAATCTGCGCATCCCATTTGATAGGCCTACAGATTTTCTACAGGTATCGAAGGTATCATAGAGTAGACTTTACAGGGTTAAAACCTAAACCTAAATGGTGCTCATAATGTGTGCAACCTGCGTCATTTCCCACTTCCATTCCTGTCCTCTCTCAAACTGCTCATGAATAATAAATCAAAAACACTTAGGCTTTTAGCCTTGTCAATATCAATGTCACGCAAAAAAACATCCTATATAGTGACGCAAAATATGACATAACCTTCAGATGTTTTATGTAGAAACAACATAACTAACAAACTCCTTATAAACTGCATCCTCAGTTCACATGCGTCATCATTTGTCTCAGCCTTCTTTGTGCCAGGATGAAACGGATAGAAATCCTTCATTTCCTGTGATGGTAAATGATTAATCACGCTCACTATATGACGCAAATGATGCTTTCAGATGCACAGACACCAGTGTATGTGGTCATCTTATTAGTGGAGCAAACGAGCACTGGAAGTGACTGCACCATTGTCTTCTCAGATGGTCTGACTCTTACTGCTGTAAGACAACAGCTGTGTGTTCTGTTGAGAAGGTCTCTGTCTCCAAGCACCTCCGTGCAGATCAAAGCCTGTGATTAAAGGATTTAGAACTCATACATCTGCTCAAACATTAATGAATAAGCTGTCACAATAAGGCCGGTGAAGCATTTTTCAATTACATGTAATCAGCTGCTCTCAAGGTGATTTTTAGCAGATGTGTGAAGTCAGTTCCCTTCAGGTGTAGTTCATCACATTAGCTATGAACAAACACAATGTTTAACAACCACAAAGACCGAAATCATCATTTTGATAGTGTAACAAATGTTAGAATAATGCTAACAATAATCTTGATCATCTCAGAAAGACCTAATCTCATCTGATCAGTTTGCTGTATCACTGTAAACACACAGTTGATATAGAAGGAAATCAAGGCTGTGGATTTTGCTCCCCGTTGTTTTCTTTTTTAAGCTAACCTTTATTTCATCAGGGAGTCTCGGTGATGTTGTTACTCTTTCTTCAAAGCGGTTTGTGCAGCCCTCATCTGCTCTGCCCATTTCTGCAAACAGTTTGATTCTGTTTGCACCAGGGCCACACATACTTCAAGCTTGGCAGTAATGGCATTTTCGAGCTTTAATCGCAGGAAATTGGAAATAGTGATGTAGCGTTTAATTCTGCCGGTCATTTGGCTGCTTTTATTTCACGTGCCTCGGGAGACATGCTCACCTGGGACAGTGTGGAACATTTACGTTTGTTTAATAAACCAGGAATTAAATGACATCGATGCGTTCTGCCTCGCGCCATCTCAACGCTACCACAACGGCTTCTGCAAGAAGGCAGCAAAGGCTCAATATCAAAAAATTTTATTGAATTTCTTTGCCATATTTTGGCTGTTTTGTTAGGGTTTTAATAATTCTGCCTTTTATACAGTATTGAAAAAACAAAACAAAAACAACAAAAACATGTGCTGTGCATTCACATTTTCCCAAGGGATTCTTTTCATTTTGATCTCTACGTGGGTCAAACGGTGAAGTGACTGAAGCTGGATCCATTCATAGCTGAGATTCTCATAAGAGTGGGAGTGACCTAATTAAAAATTATCTACAACACAATTATGGATTTCTGATTATATTCCAGATTGTATGGTTTGTGATTACTCGGTTTGCTTTAGTCCGTTACCCAGAGCTCATCTCATTTAAAAGGAACTTTCCAATCCATGCGAAAAGCAGTTCAGAATAATTTTATTTTTCCTGTCTTTGTGTCGCTCGTTCATCTCCTTGCGTGGTCTTGTAATCCACTACGCGACATACGTGTAGACTTTACGATCCTCCGGCGTCCGGGCCAAATATTCTCTTTCTATAAGTCCTTCTATGCGCTTTTTAATGACCACGGGGCTCGGCAGGAACCGTGCCCTCAGCTGCTGGGTCACCTGATGGGACACAAGCAAACGAAGATTAGAAATCTACAGATACAAATTTTGAAACTAATAAACATCATGCAAAGAACACACGCTCACCTCTGCTACCAGTACGTTGTGCTGCATCTTCTTCCTGGACTTCATGATCCGTACAATGGCTGCCTCGATTTCATGTTTCCTGTCATCGTCTACTTTCTGCCGTGTCTCCTTGCGCTCCGGGTCTGACTCGCCTTGCTTAGCAGCAACTGCAGGAGACGGATTCAAAGAGTTTGTAAAAATTTCTACAAAAAAATTTCTACCAAAGATTTCTACATTTGAAGCTAATTTAAAATAATAATAATAGTAAATGCTATATGTGACCCTGGAGCACAAAATCAGTCATAAGTCACACATATATTTGTAGCAATAGCCAACAAGACATTGTATCAGTCCAAATGATTGATTTTTTCTTTTATGCATCATTAGGATATTAAGCAAATATCACGTTCCATGAAAGTATTTTGTAAATTTCCTACCGTTAATACATCAAAACTTGATTTTTAATTATTAGTAAGCATTGCAAATGACTTCATTTGGACAACTTTAAAGGTGTTTTTCTCATTTTTTTTTTTTTTTTTTTTGCAAATCAGATTCCAGATTTTGAAAAAGTTGTATCTCCGCCAAATATTGTCCCAACCTAACAAAGCTTATTTAGCATTCAAATGATGTATAAATTTCACTGGTATAAATCAGATGGATTTTGTGTTTTAGGATCAAATATTATTTGCTACTTGCTATTGTAAAAAGGAAAGGGTGAGATTATATTAAAAGGGAACAACATTCTCATTCTAGAGAGTATTTAATCAGATAAATACCTGAGATGAGTTATTTATGTATTTAAACTATTTTATATTATATTATATTATATTATATTTCATGCATGCATGGGTTAAAATGATCCATTATGTCACTGCCTTTTGGAGTAAACTACCATATAGTTATCCTTAAAGCAAAAAAAAAAAAACCCTCATATTTCTTTCAGACGTCCACTTTATTTCGTCCCTTAATTCTGAATCAATAGCGCCCTCTTGTGGCAGTACAATACCTGTTTGTATTTTGACTCTGTGCAGTTTGGAGGTAAACTGGTCATTGACTGTAAACGAATGGCCGCTCTCGATCTCTTTACTCTTGGGCTCTTTTGTGAGAACTCTCTGGGTGGGCTTCCCGCAGGCTAGAGACTGCAGGGCCCGGACCAGCTCGCGCTCAGGGATGTCTGTCTCCTGCTGGATCTCCTAAAGGGTTAAAGAAGGGTGGACATAGGTGAAGGAGAAACCGATTGGGTAAGCAGGGCATTTAGATCAGGAACAGGTGCACATGAGGCTTACCTCAAAGGTAAACTTATCTCTGTTGTTGAAGAGCATGAGGATGGTCATCTGGAAGGTGGACACCTGCAGAATGTGCTTCCGTGTGTTTGAGCCGGTTAGCAAAGCCCCACCGACACCAACATCAGAGCCATCCTCCTAAAGAGACAATTAACCATTTATTTAATAAATAAATGTAACCATTTATTACAAACAACCAACCTGTGAGAAATAGACTTAATTGTTTATTCCTGAGGAGGATTTAGACCAATGCTATTCCACTGTGGGTGGAGCTACTCAGCTCAGCATATGTTGATTATTGCATCCTGCGGTTTAATTTATTAATTATATATCTTAAATATTTAAATACATGAAATATGTTTTAAAAGTATATATATATATGTGTGTGTGTGTGTGTAAAACTGGCATGAAATGCAATTGCAAAAATACTACGGTAATTTCAACAGTATTTTAAATGTCTATAAATGTTTACATTTAAAATAAAGTTTACAATTTAATCATTATCTCTACAATTTCTATCTATATTAATTATGGCGTTATTTCGCTGTCAAATGTCGAGAGCGCATAATTGTAGCGCGAAAGTACATTAATATAATGCGCGAGCGGGAATCTCTCTTATATATGTATATATATACATATATATATACATGTATATATAAACACATATACACATATATATATACATATATACACACATATACATATACATTTATACACATATACATATATATATATATATATTAGTGCTGTCAACGTTAACACGTTAACGCATGCGATTAATTTTTGTCTGGTTTAACGTGTCAAAATATTTAACACAATTAACGCAGCATCCGTATTTTCTGCCATCCGTTGGCTAGCTTTACATTATATGATCACGCTCTTATTCATTGAAATGCTTTTAAACATTTCAAGCACGGCAAGACAAAAGAGAATGCGCTGTCTGTGAATGCCCTTATGTGACACATACACACGTAGGCTACACACACACACACACAGTGCAAAGACAGGGCGCCAGAATCCAGTTCTCTTAAGCGCTTGAACTAACAATAAACATCCCAAAGTGCCAGTTTTGTCAATTATCCTCATAAGAGCAATCTTAAATGATTTATATTAAGTCTAAAATGAACAAAAAGAGTTGTGAGAGAATGAGGCGAGATCCATAGACAGTATATAAACGGTGAGATCCGCGTGTCTGTCTGCTCTTAAAGGGACAGCAGCCAATAAAGCTTCCTGTCAGTAAAGTTAAAGAACAAAGGGAACAGAGAAAATGACTCGCTGCTCTTGACTAAATAACTTTTGTAGCTTTAATAAGGATTAACTATTTAATTTATAGTTTATGCAGTGCAGACTGCATATAACTTTGATAACTTTATTAAATTTCTGTATATTTCCTAACTGTTAAGACAGGAAGGGCAGGAGTAAACATGACATTTATTATGGGTTTATGTTAGCATTGTTTTAAGTTTACTTAAATTAAAAACTGTTATATTTTTGAAGCCGAATAATAAATGTAAAAAAAAAAAAAAAAAAATCAGTAGCTGTATTAATATCAGTAATACTGGCCTTCATTCATAAAAAGATGCCATTTAAACAAGCATTTAAAATATACTGTCTTTATGTTGTTTCTACATTAATTTGATTAACTGTGAAATTATTACATTAAAAAATATATTAAAAACGTACAAAAACATTTTTTTTATTGCGATTAATTGCGATTAATCACAGAAAAAATGTATACATACATACGCACACAATTGCATAATAAATGAAAAGAAAATAGAATACAAAAATATAAGAAAAGTAGTTAGATTTTTTTTTAAGAATAGAATTAGAATAGTGAGTGTTAGAGGGTGAAATAAAGATAGAACAGATGGGTTTTAAGCCGATTCTTGAAGATGGCTAAGGACTCAGCTGCTGGGATTGAGTTGGGGAGGTCATTCCACCAGGAGGGAACATTTAATTTAAAAGTCCGTAAAAGTGACTGCGCTTCTTTGGGATGGCACAATCAAGCGACGTTCACTTCCAGAACGCAAGCTTCTACAGGGCACATAAGTCTGAAGTAACAAATTTAGGTAAATGGGTGCAGAGCCAGTTGTAGTTTTGTAGGCAAACATCAATGCCTTGAATTTTATGCAAGCAGCTATTGGAAGCCAGTACAAATTGAAAAACAGAGGTGTTACGTGTATTCTTTTTGACTCATTAAAAATTAATCTTGCTGCTGCGTTCTGGATTAATTGTAAAGGTTTTATAGAACTGTTTGGAAGACCTGCCAAGAGGGCATTGCAATAGTCCAGCCTGGACAGAACAAGAGCTTGAACAAGGAGTTGTGCAACATGTTCTGAAAGAAAGGGCTTGATCTTCTTGATGTTGAATAAAGCAAATCTGCAGGATCGGACAGTTTTAGCAATGTGGTCTGAGAAAGTCAGCTGATCATCAATCATAACATGGCATAAATTCACTGACGTTCAATCAAGACGAGCCAAGATGGATCCGCCGAATGTATCGTCGTGATTGAACTTCAGTGAACTTATTCCATGTGTTCCATGTGCGGTTCAATATCAACCAATAAGATTCCATGTACGATGTCGCGTTTTCATTGGTCAGTCGTTGAAGCCTATTTCTGATTGGTTGTTGCCGTTTTGACAGCGTTTATGCCAAGACCAAAGAGAAAGAAATCGCAGAGAAGAGTACTTGGCAATGCGCGAACGCACGGGACGCAGTCTAAGCACTTACACACTTACTTTAAGCGAAGAGGAGAGATTCGCGATTGCACTGAACACGTTTTAAGTGCAGGCATACTCTCTAAGCGAGCCCAGAGAACCATCTTACAAGAGCAACGTGTATCTGAGCAGAGCAGAGAGATTCGCGCTCCGCACATTATATTCCGTGCGCGAGCAGAGAGATTCGCGCTCGCGCACATTATATTCTGCGCGCGAGCAGAGAGATTCACGCTTGCGCATTATATTAATGTACTTTCGCGCTACAATTCGCGCTCTCGACATTTGACAGGGAAATAATGCCATAATTAATCAGTTATAATATTTTGTTATTTGGTATTATATATATATATATATATATATATATATATATAAAGTTAATTTTTTTTATACAGTATAATAAATAAGTAAATTTTATTTATTTTCTGTGCGTATCTGTACCTTCTTGATAGCTCCATAGAAGGTGGCGTTGAGGTCTGCAGAACCCATGTGGTGCTGGAGTGTAAGTTGCCTGCCGCTGTGCTTAGCCAAATAAAACCTGCACAGACAGAGTAAAAAGCTACAAGTGAAGACACATCTGACATACAGACACATTTCATAAGTGATTATAACGTGTCAAGCTGAGAATATCGGCTTCTCCTAAATACTGTTAACTAATTTTCATTGAGTCTTACCTTCTGAAGACCTCAAATGCATGGCGTGGGGAGGGAGGGATGTTGCATTTTGGCGTGGCTGATTGCGTGGGCCAGTAGCCTGTGGTCAGAACTCTCACCATGAGATCAACCCCACAGAGAGACACCTGCAACATCAAGACAAACCACACAGTTTCGCATTTGGTGTGAAGGAACTCAAATGGATGCATCGTTTCAATGTTCTTTTCCTGTAAATGTGGACTTGGTGTACATGAACCCTTACGGGTATAGTAGTTCTAGTTAGCAAATATGTGTGTATGTGTGTGTCTCTGCACCTGTGATGTCTGCAGGTGGTGGCGGAATTCATCCATAGTGGT